>NC_061095.1:62286193-62319968 GCF_015104395.2 Macrobrachium nipponense
CTTAAGTTGGCAGCCACACAGTTCGGACGTGGCGGGTGAAATATCTGATAATGAACAATACTGTTCAGACTGTACCACTGCAGCCAGTATAAAAAAACAACAACAACAACAACAACAACAACAACATCGAAAAAGAATATTGGGTCAATGATTGGTTGTTGAAGAGAGAAAAAACTCACATTTATTGCTTTTAAAAGAAATGCAGGTAGCTCCCAGGGATTGCTATGATAAACATAAGGGTGGACTAGGAAACATTCAATTTTATAGAAAGATTATAACGGGCGTGCAAAAGGACACATGCATGACGAAATCCATAATGCCCGATTAAAGCCCAATTGCCATATTACGCTATTTAGTGACCTGACTGTTCTTATATATATATATATATATATATATATATATATATATATATATATATATATATATATATATATATATATATATATATATAAATTACGTAATTTGGTACTTTGAAACCTTGAGTTTTATTCATCTTTATTATGTAGTCTTAGCAGAGCGTTGTCCAAATAGCTTAACAGGTCACTAGCATGACTCTTCCAAGAGCTTCGGGTCGATATGGACACACAATTACATCTTGATAAGAACAGTCAGTCACTAAATAGCGTAATGTGGCAATATATATAATATATATATATATATATATATATATATATATATATATATATATATATATATATAGATATAAATAACTTGATCACGAGTATATAAAACGTGATGCTATGTATAAATAAAGGTTTTTACCACGAAGGAAAAATGAAAAGCGAGATATATATATATATATATATATATATATATTATATATATATATATATAGTATATATATATATATATATATATATATATATATATATAGATATATATATATATATAATGTTTAATAGTAATGTTTATTATACAATTCGTAAAGTAATCTCTTAAAACAAAACAAAAAAATGGTGCCTTGCTCAGGACGTTTAATCAGTTATATTGCAAAGTAAAAGAAAAATAAGAAAATAAACGAAATAAGAATATCTGCTAAAAGCTCCCAAATGATATATGATTTAAAGGAGAACTGGAGACAATGTAATAGTAAATTCATATTAGGAGGTAATGAAACCTCCCTCACACCCTTATAATTTTCTTGTAGGTATTTGGTTTTGATTACGAAATAGTGTAGTGTAATGACTGGTTACACAAGGATTTATTACCTTTTCACTTTTGTAATTTATTACACTAACTTTTTTCACTAAAAACTGTTTGGTACATTTGTAGAAGGGCTAATTATTTTTAGTTTCTAAAAGCTAGTTTATTTTTTATCAAAAGTACAAATATCTAAACATGAATTTTATTTATCTTTATTATGCGGTCTTTGCGGAGTGTTGTCCAAATAGCTTAACATGTCTCCAGCATGACTCTTCCAAGGTCTTTGGGCGATATGGCCAATTTTACATCTTGGTATGAGCAATCAGTTGCTATGCAGCGTGATGTGGCACTTGGCCTTTCATAGGGCATTGTGGATTTCGTTATGCATGTGTCCTTTTACATGACTGTTATAATCTTTCTAGAAAATTTAATGTTACCTCGTTTATCCGTATGTAACCATAACAATCCCTGGGAGCTACCTGTATTTCCTTTAAAAGCAATAAATGTGAGATTTTCTTTCTTCAACAACCAATCATTGACCTAATATTCTTTTTCGTGGCTTTTTTTAATTGTTATATTGGCTGCAACGGCACAGTCTGAGCATATGTAATGGTAATTGCTGTATAGCAAAGAAAGATGAAGGAAAGGAAAACGCATCTTCGAGAAATTCTATAGCACGGAGCATTTGCGCATGTGTTGGAGGTGCTTGTTCTCACGGTTGTTCTGGAATCGTTGGGGGTGTTGTGGAGCGCAACACGCGCCTAAGTGTCGGGAGAAACGCAGCGAAATATGATGCAATGATCCATCGAGAGTCTTCTAAGAAGTTCTAGTAATCTCGGGAGTCTGTGACGTTTGCCGTAGGCTACGCCCCCAGAATGCCCTATAAATACGACGGACGAAGTAGGAGAAAGCAGAGATGATCAGTTAGTCACTGAGTAAGAGATCATTAGTAAGAGTCACAGATCAGATCAGTGAGAGCTCAGCAGCAGAGATCAGAGATCATACGAGAGAGATAAGTGAAGAAGGAACCGACGAAGGATCAAAGAGAAAAAGTCGCTCGAGAATTGGTCGAATTCTGGTCAAGTCGTCTTCAGGAGTGAACAACCGAGTTATTTCGACATTGAGCGAGACTTCAGAGAAGAAACGTTCTGCTAGAGGTTTTGGGGAGTTCCTGCCCTTCAAGTATCAAGAGTAGACATTATTTCCTGCAATACAGAGGCAAGAAGGCGTCCACCATTAGAGTTCTCCTTTTGTGAAGCCATCGTTTCGAGTTGCAAAACTGGTTGGCAAGTACTTTCATTACCTCACTGTTCACCCAATTCATGCAGTGTAAGATTTTGCCTTTTTATGTAAATAGGAGACACCATTAGTGAGCTTGTAAATAAACCTTTACTGTGTTAGTGCTTCTTTCTATATTCGTATCCCCAGTTTCAACTGTTGGTGTTGAATTTTTTTTTTTTTTATTTCATATCGAACCTGAAGCGGACCTCTCTCGGTTCATAACAGTGTATATGGTTCATTATCAGATATTCCCCAGCCACATCCGAACTGTGTGGCTCCCAACTTAAAACTGACTACTTTGTTCAGACCGGGCAGTAACGTGAGTTTCTAGTAATTTTTTTGAAGTCTCCTCCCACTCAGTTCTCATCATACGACCAGATCGATTGTGAGTGGCCGGCCTTAATCTGAAAAACCCCTAATTGACTGTCGCATCGGACCGTGAGTTGCTCATTCAAACTTCAACTGTCCGGTTTGTCGATCCTGCTTGACTTCCGGCCTTGATCAGATGTGGCTTAACTAAAAAACACCCCACTCACATTCAAACTTGCTTAAATCCCACCCATTTCGATCAGACATTATAAATCCCATCTGACGTGAGTGACCGGCTGATGAGTGGCGACCTTGTCAGGGTCATTATTCAGTCAGTAAATACTAGCATTACTAATACTTGCCTGAGGGTATATTCATAATTGGAAAATAAATAATTACAAATTGATAATTCAAAAAAGGCATAAATAAAGGTGTAATAGACACTGATGATGAAATAAAGGTAAGAGTGTTGAAGTACCAGTGTTTCATTATTGAAATTACATTAACCCTTACTGGACAGGTAAAAATCAATATGCAACTCCTCAGGCCAGGTATATTTTGAGGTCAGCCAATTTACAGCAAAAAAAAAAAAAATAAATGGAAAGAGGAAGATATGCAAATGTACATGGTGAAAGTAAAAGAATTCAAAAACATGTTCCTTACCTTCCACGAGAAGTTGAAAATTACTATTTACAACTTGTGCGGCCTCTTTTACAAGACAATCGGAAATTTTCCCAACTTATATGAGGTTTTTCGAATCAATAATTTTATTTTATTTTATAAAATTATAATTACAGCTCACACGATATAAAAACAGATAAGAAAATAAAATCATTAACAAATTTCTAGCATATGTGTTGAGAAATATTTACTAAATTTACAGAGAATGAAGATTCAGCAATTTTTTATTTGTACTTTTTTTCTGATATTTCTTTGCACTTTTCTTTGCAAAATTACATTTACAACTGACATACTATCGTAAAAGACAAAAACTAAAACCAACAGCAACTCCTTGGTATATTTAAGAGCAAATTTACAAAAAGAAGTCATATGGGAGAGAGGCACTATATTCCCCCTCGAAGTCAAAATCACTACTAAGCTTGCAGCCACAAGTTTTGATATTAGCCAGTTTAAAAATTGTCATTAGTGAATTTATTGGCTATAGAAGTATTGGCATCTCTTTCTCGCCCGATTCTTTCCAAATCCATGGCACTTAATATAGCTTATCTACAGGATCATTCCATCCACCACCCCAAACATGTTATTACTACTCCTGAAAAGCTATCCGTCCATTAAGGGTTAAGGAAGGAATAAGAAATAACCATGTGCTTAAACATTGATTCTGTAATAATCAAAAGCAGAGTAAGGGCCAAGTCTGGTTCTGAATTCTTGCGCAAGAGAAAAACAGCTGTGTCAAGTTGTAGTTGTGTGGAACAGAGCTCAGTATGGCAGACAGTTGATAGTTTGTCATTTTAGAAAAGCCGTGTCTTATAAGATGTATTAGCTAAGTTAGAAAGTAATCTATAGTGTCTTACTCATAAACAGTTTATGTTGGAAATGAGCCAATTTTCCTGCTATTAAAAATTCACTTTTTTTTAAGAGTAACATATGGCAACTAGGCTATTCTAAAAAAAAAAAAAAAAAAAAAAAAAAAAAAAACAAAAAAAAAAAAAAAAAAAAAAATTGAGCCACCATTTCTGACTCGTTATGAAGCATGTTCGCTAGCCATCACTTAAGACCTTCAGACTTGAGTTTCTTAATGACATCCAAGATTTATGGGTGTTTAAGAACTTAATTCTTGTCTAAGCATATTTGCATGTTATTCCATTAGGAAAAATAAGTATTTCCTGAGCAATTTTATAGATAACGAAGGAACGTGTGTGTGTGTGTGTGTGTGTGTGTGTGTGTGTGTGTATGCTGGTTGCCTGCATGATGTCACACAGCCATCTTGAATCTTGAGTGTTTACAAACAGAGGTCATGTGTCATTTTTGCACACATACCTTTCTCGAGACCTTGAAGTTATCACTTCCAATCACATCCATTTCTTGACTACGAGTATTTTCCTATTTTGTAAAAGGCATAAATAACGTAAATCCTTACCTAGTAAATTGATTTTCTTTTCAAATTAATTAAAGTAACGGGAACAAGAGCACACCTTTTTATTTTATCGCTGAGAGCAAATTTCAATTAATCTAGTCAAAAGTGACAAGTCATATTAATATTGTAACTCAGAGAGAGAGAGAGAGAGAGAGAGAGAGAGAGTTGCAACTCGTACATACCCTATCTACTTTCACTTAAATTATATTGGGTGTTACTAAAATTAGTATGGAATTTCTTTATTTTTATGCAACTTGGAAAACGCAATTTTATTTTACAGCAATTATTCAAAACAATGTTTTTTTAAGAAGTCCATTATCATACCTAGTAAAACTAGCCATGTTAACTATAACTCAAATGTTACATAGAGTGACATCCTAATTTTACATTCCCGTGGCCTGTTTGTTGTGTTAGGTTATCACCACCAATTAACTCAGCTAATCAGGTCAGTACTCGGGTACTTGAGAAATTCTTAAGAGAAAGAACAGACAACTTAATAACCCTCTGTATCATAGAATAATATTTGGCGCAAGAAAAGATAACCACAGTTGGACTCTGTCTAGCACAAGTGGGTCATTTCAACCTACACTGTAAGCAATAAGTGCACATTAAGTACACACTCCAAGTCTTCCTCCAGCCACATGAAAGGAAGCACCATCACTATTACCTAGGAACTAGTCGCCCATGAGTGCCAACCAAGTGTTTTCCCTTCGCAGTGCCACTCATCGAGTGACACGCCTGAAATGTTTGTTTGTTTGTTCGTTTTCTTTTTCTACTACTCTTTACTAGTGCTCTGCTTAGCATGGTGGGTCGTTTCCATTTAGTACATTTGGTTTGTACCAGTACCTGGTTGCATTCTCAGACATATCCCAAGAACCTAATGCTATCAAGAAAGAAGTCCTGTGCCTACACACAACCACACCTGTGCCTTGAGACACAGAGTGCCAAAGATATTGTGCCCACCCATAAAGATTTTGCCAATCAAATACCACTCCATTTTGTACAACCATTGAATGACACAATCAGTCATAGTGCCACCTTATTGAAGGGCGCTATTCCACCAGTCCCAGGGATCAAAATGAGCACTTCCCCAGTTGTTTCTTAACTCGTATCCCCAGACCTTTCAAGCACGTAGTAATCTACCAGAAGCGTGTAAACAGAACATTACCAATCCTTCATGAATCTGGGAAGCGGAATTGGTCTCATGGGAAAGGGAGTTCACCAAGTGGTTAAAGGAATAGCTAGACGACCTACTCCAAAGGGAGAAACAAGAATGAGAGGAGCAAAAGAAGAAAGAGAAAGGAAGGAATGAGAAAAGCAAAGGAAGTATGAAGAAAGAGAAAGGGCAGAGAGAGAAACCAGAGAAGAAAGAGGGAGAAATACAACCAAGAGCAACTGCGGCATGAGCTGGTTCTCAAAGAAACGGAGATCGAGCTGGAGAAGGCTCGAAAGGACAGTGTCAGAGCTCTGGCCCACCAACAAACCTCTAACCCCACACCTGCTCTGCCTCATCCTCAAATATCCAGTATCAATTCATTGGTACCAAAGTGGACTGCAGACGAGACAGAGGCACGGTTGGGGGATGCAGAGACCCTTTTTGCAAATTATGCTACAATCGAGATGGAAAGGGCCTTGCTGCTCTCCTAGCATTCGGAAGGTAAAGCAAAGGCTGCCCTCCGCTTACATGATATCGGTAACAAGGGAAGCATGGAGGTAATATGGAGGGTAATCACTAAGACATATGAGATAACCCCGAAGGAATGAAGGAAAAAGTTTAGGGAACTCTCAAAACAAATTGGTCAGACGTGGGTTGGAGGGGCTGATTCCATGACGTGTGCAGAGCTCAAGGACCTGTTTAACAAGACGATGCTAGAGTGTTTCTTCCCGTGTGCTCCTGGGGACCTCACCGTGTACCTCAACGATGTGTAGCCCTAGACACTCATGGAAGGCTACCATATGGCTGATGATTGGGGGACCTTCAACCCATCTTCCAACATAACTCACTGAAGCATAATGCCACTTGGACATCTCTCAGGGCCAGCTCGCCCAAAGAATAAACTCCTGTCAAAACCTTCAATATGCAATTACTGATATAAGATTGGAAATTCTCAATCTTACTGCCACTTTAAAGGGAGTGATCAAGAAGCACCCCTCTAAGCATTTCAAGGCCCAAAATGGAACCTTTCTATCCATTGACAAGCAAACATCTCCTCCAACCATCAACATAGGCATCCAAAAGGCCTCTGCCGACTGTAATGAACCCAGATATTACAGAGCTGATTATCCTGCCTGCCCAAAGCATGGTACCTTTACCAAGCACATCAGCTTGATCATGGCCTTCTGACAACCATCACCCCAAAAGGATGGAGACTTAGACTATCTCAGTGGCACCCCTTGATGGCTCTAGCTCTCCAGCTGAGCTGTAGTCTATGGTGGGAACCACATCTCATATCTGCCTGATTGACTGTTCCTGTGTGCCAACTTGTTGGACAATGACTTGGGTAGAGGACCATTCCAACTATATTCCCACATTCAAGCTCCAGATCACGACACCTTGGAATACTCAATCTCACTACATTGATGTGGTAAGTAAAATTAGGCATGGAATCGAGTTTCTACTGGGAAGAGACCTCCTCTGGAAATAACCTCTCCCAACTCCTCTCCATTGCCTGGCTATCTGCACAAGGGAGCAGTGACTGTAACATAGCCTGATTAGAGCACAGCCACATTGGAAAGCATGCCACCATTAGCAGAATCCCCTCCCCCACCGAATTGGTCGATAGAAGGGGCACTCTCAGTACAAATCAAGGCCGAGTCCCTCCTCACGAAAGTCAGCCACCAGAAATTTCCTCCTTTACAGGAAAAGGAAGCCAACAAAAGGCAATACCACTGTAAGATGTGCAAAATGAAAGGGGCCACCACAAATTGGTTTGGATGTCCCAGCAAGCACTGCAGAGCTGTCACCAAAACTGGAACATTCTCAGAGGCTCAGACCTCCCCCTGTGACAGGAATCTCTGTATCAGCCCAAAGGCTAACCTATGGTTTCTGCACCCCCAGGTGCCTATGTCACCTGAGAACCCTGTGCAGTGCCACTCTCTGTCCATCATGGACATTGATTAGTTACCATAATTGTACACTGGGCCTGGCCCTGACTTGGTACCGGTGCCATTGTCAGATTCTGTCAAGGATCCACCAAATTTATCTGAGTTGGTCATCACAAATTGTCAGCTTCCAGCAACTGATGATTTTCCTCATCACCTTCATCCTCTGAGGATGGATCTCTGGCGTACCTTACTTTAGACCTAGTATTTGTGAACGAGGTGAATTATGTTAAAGAAATAATAGTTTATAATGTGAGTATTTCAGACCATAATGTCATAGAATTAACAGTATATTCCAAAGCAAGTGAAAACAGAGATAAGCAAGAAATGAAAAAGTGGGAAGGATATGGAAAATACAACTTCTACAGTAAAAATATAAAATGGTCAGAAATAAATGAAGAATTAATCAGAGATTGGGATAACATTTTCATAAGTGATGGCTATGAAGGTGTCAAAAAGGAGATATATATATTAGAGAAAATAGTGGATAAATATATACCGAAGAAGAAAAGTAAACATCAGTCATGCATACCAAGAGACAGAAGGATCTTGTTCCAGAAAATCAGAAAGTGGAAAAAAGGTCTTGCAAAATAAAAAAATGCATGGAAAGTGATAAAACTAAAAAGTAAGATAGAAAATGCAGAACAAAAGATTATATAATCAAAAAAAATAAAAAAAAAAAAAAAAACGGGACTTGGAAGAAAAAACCCTAGTAAATATCACGCAAAACCCTAAACTATTATTCTCGTTTGCGAAAAAGATGAATGAAAGAAGAATATAAATAGGCCCTCTAAGAATTGATGGAAGATTAACGAATGAAAAAAGAGGAAATATGCAACATATTGGCAGAACGATATAAGAGAGAATTCCCCCCTAGAATTGATAATGAAGATAATGATATAGAAGTAAGGGATGAAAATAGTGAATATTTAGCAGACATATATATTAATGAAGCTGATATTGTGCATGCTATCAATGAAATTAAAAATGGAGCTGCAGCTGGGCCTGATGGTGTCATTGCTATTTTGTTAAAGAAAGTAGTTCATTCTATTGCAAAGCCACTTGCAATATTATTAAGACAAAGTGTAGATAGGGGCAAGATTTATGATGAGCACAAATTAGCATATATTACCCCTACTTTCAAAAGTGGATCAAGATTAGAGGCAAGTAATTATAGGCCTGTGAGTCTAACATCACATATTGTGAAAGTGTATGAAAGGGTAATGAAGAAAAATATTATGAAACATTTAATAAAAAATAATTTGTTCAATATAGGACCACATGGTTTCGTACCGAGAAAAAGTGCACAAACCCAACTGTTAGTCCACCGTGAGAACATAAAAAAATATGAAAAGCGGAAATGAAACAGATGTGGTTTATATAGACTTTGCAAAGCTTTTGACTAGGTAGATCATAATATATTAGTGAAGAGAATTAGAAAACATAATATAGGGATAAAGTAGGAAGATGGTTAAAAAAATTTTACACAACAGCAAACAGATAGTTATTGCAAACGATGAGAAATCGGATGAAGCTAAGGTAATACCCGGTGTGCTATAAGGTAAGATGTTAGCTGCATTACTGTTTGTTATTATGATTGCAGACATAGACAGTAATGTTAAGGACTCGGTAGTGAGTAGTTTCGCCGATGACACAAGAATAAGTAGAGAAATTACTTGTGATGAAGATAGGAACGCGCTACAAAGTGACCTTAGCAAAGTATATGATTGGGCAGAGGTAAATAGGATGGTATTTAACTCTGATAAATTTGAATCAATAAATTATGGAGACAGAGAAAGGAAGCTATATGCATATAGGGGACCTAATAATGAGACAATCACAAATAAGGAAGCAGTTAAAGACCTTGGTGTGATGATGAATAGGAACATGTTATGCAATGATCAAATAGCAATTCTATTGGCAAAATGTAAAGCAAAAATGGGAATGTTGTTATGGCACTTCAAAACAAGAAAAGCTGAACACATGATTATGCTTTATAAAACATATGTTCGTAGTCCACTTGAATGTTGCAATATGATATGGTACCCATGCTATCAAAAAGATATTGTACAAATAGAGTGTATAAAGGTCGTTTACACCTAGAATTGAAGAAGTTAAGGATCTTGACTACTGGGAAAGACTACAATCCTTAAAATTATATAGTCTAGAAAGGAGAAGAGAACGCTACATGATGATTCAGGCATGGAAACAGATAGAAGGAATAGCCGAAAACATCATGGAGCTAAAAATATCAGAAAGAGCAAGCAGAGGTAGATTAATAGTGCCCAAAACTATGTATACCAGGAAAAATAAGGAAAGCACACAGGACATTAATCCACTACGCACCAGCATCGATAATGCAGCGTCTATTCAATGCGTTGCCAGCTCATCTGAGGAATATATCAGGAGTGAGCTTAGATGTGTTTAAGAATAAGCTTGACAAATATCTAAGCTGCATCCTAGACCACCCAAGATTGGAAGATGCAAAATATACCAGAAGATGTACTAGCAACTCTCTGGTAGACATTAGAGGTGCCTCAACACAGAGGGACCTGGGGCAACCTGAACAAGATGTAAGGTCTGTAAGGTAAGGTCTTCTCTGGTCAACCAAGAACTTTCCCTCTGGGACGCAGAAGCTACTGATGCTCTTCCTTAAGTCATTGCAACAGCCTGAGTAAGGAACCTCCAATTAGCCTCTAGGGTTAGGGTTACCACTGATTTCATTCCCGATGGTACTTCTGGCCTTACCCTAGAGTCGGTGCATTCAACATTTCCTATGACTGTCATAGATAGACCTGGAAGAGCCAGAAGAAGAAGTAGGAGAAGGAGTATAAGAGATCCATTTACCATGCTAGAGCCGCAAGCTCTCCTTGTCACAAATTGTCCACTTGGGGCACAGTGCCATTTTCCATCACAGAGTGACCCAGGCATCTACCCAGAGAAGGTAGCTGAGTAATCTCTGCTTAAGGGGGTTGACTGGTACCCATATATATGTGGGTATAGGGCAAAAAATGCAAAGTTATGAAAAACTCCATGGAGCTTCGTATGGCAATGGAGAATGAGCTTACAAAATATTTCGTCAAAATTCCTCTTACTCTGATAGTTACAGGATAATTAGTAAATGTAACTCAATAAGCCAAAAACATTGATCTGCACAAGAAAATGCAATATTTCTTCTGTTATCATAAATTTTGATAATTATTGTCAAATTTTGATAATTATTGTCAAAGAAATTGTGAGCAATGGCATCTGCAGAGATTCCATGAATCGCAGGAGGGAAGCTTACCACCCTCCAGTGCAAGCAGAAACATGATAGAGGGTACACGTTTGAGTTTCACCTCTGACATCTGCTTGCTTTTACGTCTGTTTATCTTTGTTTCAGCAAGAATTTCATCATCCTAAAGAAGTAAATACAACCAAAACATCTCATTAACACACGGAAGAAGAAGATTTGCTGTAATAAGCCGAGTTAGTGAAGGAGAGAGAGAGAGTTGTGTAGGAAGGAGTGACCCATCTTACCTGACGCAATGCCCCAGGATATGGTCTATGAGCAAAGGGATATTCATTAATGATTGAATTATGATAAATAACATAGTTTTGGTTCATTAATACCCAAAAAGGAATATAATATTCCTAATAATCATTATTTATTAACATTGTCTTTGTAAAAATACAAAGGAAAACTTTGAATGACCGTATCTCAAAACTATACTTTTTGACATTCAGATTCTATCTCATCACTCAATTTTAAAGCTATAGCATTGAAATTTCATATATAATTTAGAAAGACATTATAGAACATTCAAGCGAAACCCTTTAAAAAAAAATTTTTTTTCGTTTTTTCCTGATTTATAGGGTTCATTTTTGTACCATAGTGAAATAATTCATATCTAGCAAAAAAAAATGACTTCTAGAATAAAAAAACTCTTCATTTGATTGGAGGTCTACATTAGGTCTATATATGGTAGTAATCCCAGGTCAAGGGAGGAGATAGAATTTGAAAAATGATTATTTTTGGGATAAATCGCCCTGGCGTCACAAAACCGAAGATCAGAGGCGAAAATCATATGCAGTTTGAAGATGTCCTAAGTCACCTTATTAAGTGGTATGAATGTGAAAGTCCTATCCTTAAAAAATGGCATTAGCCGGCCGGCCCTCTTAAGTAACCTCATACCTCGCATCTTAAACAAGATCCTGTAATTAGTAATCATAACCTGGTAAGTGTAATAAAAAGAATTATGTTACTCAAGTAATTAGGGACATCCAAATAATATTTAGCTTTCCTCCCATTCTTATAGAGGTAACTTACAATTCTAATCTTGTATATTGAGCTGTCTACTGGCTTTAGAAAACTGTTGCAGAGCACATTTTTACTCCTAGGAATAGTGGCCTTCCTCCGTTCCACCAAGCCCCTCAAGCATTGTCCAAACCATAGCAGAGGTCGGAAAAACAGATAGTCTATGGCTAACCTATAATCTGCGCAGATGTGCGCCTGGTCTCTCCAAAAAGGAGACTTATTTTCTCTTTATCTCAGAAGCCACTGGTAACCAAGGGGTTAAAAAGCAACCCGTTAGTTGTTGAGGAAGGACCAATGAACTCTAACTTTCACGGCAAAGTCTGTGAGATGTGGAAAATAACACAGAGTGTGTATGTGAAATGATTTCTGAGGCTCGATTATAAAACAAGGAGAAAAGTTTAAAGACTTAGGACCTACTTTAAGCCAAGAGGGACGATGTGAGGCAGAAGTTGGCAGCAGGATAAAAGTTGCAAGGGGGATGTGGAGAGGGATATCTGGATTAGTATGTGATAAGAAAATGTCAATCAAGCTAAAAGTTAAGATCTATAACACATGATAAGACCAGTGTTAATGTATGGAGTGGAAACATGGGTTCTAATAAGAAAAAAGGAAGTAAAGCTCAAGAGAACATATATGATAATGCTGACATGGATTATGGGAATATTGCTGCTTCAGAGATTGAAAAATTATGAAATAAGAAGAAGGACAGGCTTAGTAAAGATTACGGAGTTGATAACAGAGCCATGATTGAAATGGTAGAGGCATGTGTTGAGGATGGATGATGAGGAGGGAATGACTAGGGCTTAGGAGGAACCTGTTAAAGCATGGGTTTTCAACCTGGCGTGCGAGTACTCCAGGGTGAACGTCAAGGGTCTGTCAGGGAGTACACGCTTCCCTTGGGTATTGAATGAATGTATATGCCAACCATTGATGTGCTTTAACAAAAACTCCTCCTTGGCCAACTAGGATAGTTAATGAAAATCAGTTTCAGCCATTTCATTAACTCCCTTTGCAGTTGATGTAATAATGATGTATTTTGTTTTTGCTGCTCAGTACCATAACCTTGAAAATTTACTGCATAGCCAGAGGTAAAACGGTATATAAAATTGTCTTTCTTTTTTTTTATAGAATATTTTATGTTTTCAATACTATTGGTTATGTCTAGAGAGTTATGTACTTACTTCCCATCTGTACAGTACTTGCAAATATACATAATGGAATGTTTTTCTGAGTTGGGCTTGTTTTCCACAGTATACATAGTGAAAGGGGTACATTGCCGACATTACAAATACCCGAAAGGGTACGAGGGGAGAAATTGGTTGAAACCCCATGTTAGAGGAAGATGATCCTGAGGGAGACAGAGACTTAGATGGCGAGATGAAGTGAAGGAAGATATGGAGAGAAGAGGTTTAGTGGAAGAAGATGCCTTTGATAGAAGGCTGTGGAGAAGGTGCATTATATACATGAAATGAGTATTGAGAATAGCAAAATATATTGCTGTCCTTTGAAAATGATTGGAAAGCGAGTGTGGTGAAATATTGAATTTGTTGACATTATTCTTTGAAATGGTGATGTCGGACGGAAGAAGAATGTCTTCGTAATGAGATGTATTGCTTAAGGTCACATTGAACATTTTTTTTGTAAGAGATGCTTGAAATGTGGACACATCACTTTTGGGTGGTGAAGGTTGCTGTCTCAAGCTTCTACAAGAGCAAAGACAGATCACGCTTATGTTCGTGCATGGGCAGAAATAGATATACTTCCAAATCTGGTTTTAGTTAGATTTCCTGGTTGGGACTATTAGGTGTATATGTCACGAGCCATTCCAGTGTAATGAACTTGTTATCTATTAGTGAGTCATCTCAAGGGGAGTGTCTTGTGAGAAATTTCGTACATGAGTGCGTAGATTCTATTCCCTTATATAATGGGAGAGAAAGATAACTAGGCACTTAGAAGTGGCCAAGTTTTGGCATGGCCTCATTTTGCTATATTAGTGTTTGAGTTTACAGCTGAAATTGGTAAGCATACTTTTTATGTCCACGAGTAACTTTCTCTTTTTGTATCTTAAACATTTGCTTCAGAGATGTCCTCTTTAATATGAAAATTTATTATTGTTCTTTTGATTTTGTTAACAATTTATTCATGTGGAATTCCTTTCCTTTTTCAACAGACAGTTTTGGAAATGGAGTGGTTTTGATTATAACAGAGATACTAGTGACCTTTTTTCTGATTGCCCTCGTATGACTGATGCCTAGTTATTGCAGAGAAAGGGGTGGACGGGTTTTGTCCGATCCCCAGGGTTATTTTGTTTTCCTGTCTTGAATTATACCTTTTTATAATAGTACATTATTTGGGTCATGTACAGAAGTTAAAGTTTGAGAATTTAAACTTCTTCAGTTAATCATTTTGTTTTTTGAGAATTTAGGTTATTCAGTTAATCATTTTTTTTTAGAACGAAGTCTATATATATTTTTATAATTATGGATGTAATTTAACCACCTACTATGAATTTCTCAAATATCTTTCAAATTAATTATTTGATCGAAATGGCACTTTAACACAGTTTACAAGACCCTTCGCCCTAATTTTTGATAATGTAGTGTATTGTCATATGGTGTTAGTTACGGCGTTTACTCTTGACTTACAAGATGTTGCCAAGCATTGCCAGCCTATGCTTTCGAAAGTGCTTTACTCCTATTCCGTTCCTCCCTCCCTCGCCATTGCCTTCCTCATCTCTCCCTCAACCCACTCTCCTGGCCTTCCTGTCTCCTCCCCCCCTCCCCTTTCCTGCCTATTATATTATAAATAAATAAACATGAATGCAATAAATATGTTGGTTTTTGTAGAATCTGTGTTCATTTAATTATTGTTGTTGTATTTTCTTAAACTATATAAATGGGAGTAGGCTAAAGAGTGTATGACCCTAATCACGAAGGTCTGCTCACTTTCTCCTAAATCCCCCAAGTAGGAGGCGCTTTGTCTACTTTCTTAAAGCTCAGCAGGTGAATTCCCGTAAAAGAAAAAACTAGAAAATGGGCATAATTTTGGGGGAAACCACTACCATAATATTATTGTAAATGTGTTTCTCTATTCCTGTCACACTACAATTTTGTTTCAACTAATCAAACGCCAGTAATAAGGATGTAATTCTTGTAAAGTACTAAGTTTATTGAATGAGTTGAGTTTCATGCCTCTTGAATTATATTACTTATCATTGATGTATTACCCATTACCCTATTTTCAGGCATTTAACACTTTTTTTTGTTTTTGTTATAAAGAAGGTATACAGTTTCCGCCTCATTCATAACCAGTTAAGAAATCCACTTTCTGAAGTCTTTCACAGGTTTGTCTCACTATTTTGCGGCATCGCAAACTGTCATAATTATTGAAGAGTCGCTCGATTTTTATTCCTTGACTGCAATAGAAGTGCTGGTGACATAATTATCAATAGATTTCATCACACACATAATCTCCATATAGTTGTTGCTTATGAATTTGAGTGATTTTGAATGAGTATATAAAAACAAAAATGAATATGTTGTTTGATCTAAACACTTTCCCAAGTGATATTTTGTTTAATTTAAAGACTGTGTATACCAATATTTATAATTATCAACGCTACATATATATGACATTATGCAGTGCTATATTATACCCAATAACTATTTATGAATTCTCAAGCCTACCTTAGTTCACAAGTGTATTTTAAAGAAAACGGAGATGTTTACTTTATTATTACCCCGTGACAATCAGGTAACCAAAATTAAAAATCACACAGTTTAACCGACAACCCAGTATATAATTATCACTAATATTTAGAGTGGTAAAGGAATTATGAACTCTCTCTCTCTCTCTCTCGCTCTCTCTCTCTCTCTCTCTCTCTTCTCGCCTGTATTAAGTATCATCATTGGTTGAAAAGGGATTAAAACAATTGGGAATATAACAGGAACTTTATTCACGGTCTTCGTCACCATCAAAGAACGAATCATCCTCTTCATTGCTGTCGTTGTTGATAATCAAGGGATCTTCAGGTTTGTGATTATCCGTGGACCAGAATTCATTCTCGAAGGCTCTGAACCGTCTCACTTTCCTATTATTACTAGCTTTCTCCATTCTATATATGGTTAGGAATCGTATTGCAAATGCGTACCTGCAAATACCCGGACAAAGTAACATGGCAGCCAAGACAGCGATGAAAAATCCGTCCTCATCAATTACTCAGTAAATGCTTACAGTGCTGCAGACGACAGACAACCCCATAGCATTACGCTATTACCTGACACGCCAAGGATACAGAATACATTAGGAGAAATTAAACATTATTATGATCATTATGTCAAACATTCATATGAAAAATGTCATGGAAAACGGCAATTTATTCCATATTGTTAATTACATAGAGGTATCGGGGGGAGAAATGAGAAAAACAACAATAAAGAAAGAATGAGAGAAAGGGGGGAAGGGAAGGAGGGAGAGGGACGTGATGGAGGATAGTACAAGTTCGAATCTGTAAATGACTCCTGCTGACTCATACGACTTTGCCCTTAAAAGTCAAGAGAAAGCGCCTTAACTAACACCATTCGACAATTGACCATATTACCAAAAATTGGGGCGAGGTGTTTTGCACACTGTGTTAAAGTACCATTTCTATCAAATAGTTATTTGAAAGATAGATGAGAAAAGCGATGACTCGCGGTCCCTGAAATGCATAGTAGGTTGCTTTGGTTTGTGAGTTACAGAGAGAGAGAGAGGCCTGCTGCTCGTGTCATCATTACCTCGAACAGGCAAGTTTAAAATGTCGCCGTCCACTCCGAGGCCCGAGGGTGTAACACCGGTGGCAGCGTAAAAAGGTGATTTTTGGGTTACTTTTTGGAGAGACTGGTTGTATAAATGAATTAGAGTTCAAATAGGTAATAGGAGATATGAGATAGTCGGGCGTTTTTCAGTTGTTAGAAAGAAGCTCTTTTGATTAGGCCAGCATATTTGTCTACAGTGAGACTCTAAGGGTTTGCCAGTCAGTGGGGACTTGTTGGGGTAGTGTGTTTAATAATACAGTTCGTGGGAGTGTATTGCCAACTGGTTTAGAAGTATCCCGCGCTGTTCTTTTACTGAAGCCGTGTTTGTGTTCAGTAACTCTCTCTCTCTCTCTCTCTCTCTCTCTCTCTCTCTCTCTCTCTCTCTCTCTCTCTCTCTCGTTGCGTGTGAATCGTTCTGAGTTTAAAGGGACAATTTAGATCACCATGCATTTGTTTTCAGGGAAGCAGAATATGTAAAGTTTTTTAGATGTGTTAATTTTGTCAGGTCTTTATCGGGAATTTTCTGTTGTTAAGAATTATTGTTTTCTATTGTTTACTGAGTGTTCATGTTATTTTTTGTTGCTATTGGTAGTGGGGTAATTATAGAATCTATTGTTCCCTTTCTCCCTTTTGAGTAAAACAGTCTCCAGTGATAACTTATGTATATTTGTGAATTAGTTCTAAAAGACAATCTACACTATGACGTTTGCGGCGCCGCATGAGTCACCTCTGTACCAGCATATGCCCGCCCACCTTGGCGATGCTTCATCCTGCATAGCTCGTCTTGCTTCCATACTAAGTGATTGCAGTGATAGGCAGCAGTATCTTCCCGAGAGCCACGATGAGCAGTGACGAGTAAGAATTTGCCAGTGCTGCCGCTGTTGTGGCACAGATGTATGATCAAATGTATAATTGTTAGGAAAAAGAAATGGACAAAGGAAGTTACGGAACTATCTTCTGCGTTAATTACAAGCATCTCTTCCATTAGTTTTTTCATAGCGACATCGCAAACTTCTCTGTTTGTACATTCTTGTAATTTTACATTCCATAGAGAGAGCAAGAGAGAGAGAGAGAGAGAGATAGAGCCGAGAGAAATCGGGCACTCTCCTCTGGATGAAGAGGGGTCGGAATTCTCTAAAAGGGAAATGATACGGTGCCAGAGCACTAGTGCGGAGAGAGCCTATGACATGTGGGGGGGGGGGGGGGGGGGGGGGGGGGGGGTCGTCTGGGGATGGAACTCCGTAGAAGGTGCTGTCATAGTAACGCTTGTCATAGGTATCCCCGGCCCCGACTGCAGTGACGTTTGGAACAATGGCGTTCACCCATGGCCACCGAGAGAGATCTCTCTCGGTGGCCATGGTTCACCCCTGTGCCAAAAGCGCCTCAGTGGCGTGGTTGGTATGGTGTTTGCGTCCCGCCTCGGTGGTCGCAGGTTCGATTCTCGGCCATTCCATCCCACCGCTGCCACCAATATTAGGGCTTGTGCCTTGTATGATAAGGCGCCCTATGAGGTAATGTTAGACTTGCGATAATCTTACGCTAAGTCGGTTGGTATTGCACTTCCATCTTCAATGGAGTGTCTTGGGGTTTGTAGATCACATACGAAGTCGGGATTATCTTCTTGTTTATGACGATGATGTGTTAAACTCATGGTGAGGAGGTTCTTGTAGAAAACACGAAGTATAAAAATATATATATTCTTCTGAAGTTTTTCATGCTGAAGATCAGATATGATTGTACAAGTCTTCTAATAACGATAGCTTGATCGCTTCTGCCAATGATGATGGCTACTTCTGTTCTCTCTACATGATAAAGCTTAGGTAAAGAGATACAGGTCTTCTAATGACGATAGCTAACTCTATTCTGCCTGTCTACCATCTCTGTTACAAGTTATGAAGGAACAGACAGTAGTTCGAACATATGAACATACATACAAATGACATAGTTTCATACGAACACACAATCAAAATGAGACACGCTACAGAATCACGTATGTCGTTTGAATTATAGGTCGGGGTAGTTGTCTCAAGCAGGGAGCTTGGACTAATGTTTATAAACAATTGAATGACTACAGGTGACGGCATGTTATCTTAGCCTACATACTTATTGTATACGTCATCTTTAGCGTCTCTAGTCTGATCACATTCCTGCAAGCAATCTTTTATATATATGGACTAATATTCCATATTTTTATTATGTAAACACTTACATTAGCTCGGTCAGCTACCAAAACCAACTACTGAATATTACTCAAACTTGACTTGCACTTGACTTATAGGAGTGTGATACAGACTATGGAATATATATAGTAAATAAATAAAAATTCATGGTGTACATGAATTGTTAAAATTCAAGTAAATAAAATATAAAACAATGATACTGGTAAATAATAGTGATCACGTGATATATAATGATACAGTTTTTCACTTCATCTCATTAAGATACAAATGCTACAGAAAATACTAATGTACTCCGATAATTGCATAGAATGAAGATGAACATGATAAAAATCATATTTTAACTGATAAAAAATTTCATATATGAATTGATAAAATTATTAATGTTTATGCTGATTGATTCGTTGATTTTTATGCTAACTGTTATATATCTGATTCATTAAATCCATATACTAACTCATATAAACTGCAGATATTGGTAAGATAAAAGGTAACAGATGATTATAGGCTACCTGATTTCTTGTTTATACATATGTATATGGATTTCATATAATTATGATTAATATATGTGCACTTTAAAATAGATTCCTATTGCGTACACGCAAAGATATATTTTGATTGATTCCGTTATTATGATCATTATATATAGATTCCTAGTGCGTACACGCAAAAAATATATTTCGATTCTGTTATTTATGATCATTTTATATATATATATATATATATATATATATATATATATATATATATATATATATATATATACATTTATTATTCGACCAAATGTATTATTTCCCCTTTGTGTCAAGCAGACTAATATCTTGTCGAATTTTGATGGAACGGAAAAGTTATGAACAAATTTCGTCAGTCCATTAGGCAGTTTCCAACGCGTAGTGAAGAGGTGGAAGTGTGGGAACTGACAAAGGACAGAGATCGCAGTCACGTGTTTGGAGGTTTAATAAGAACCTGTATATAAATTTTGGTCAGCGCTCCCATCGCAATTTTTGCCTACTACGTATCACTTTATTGCCCCCTGTGACCTTAATATGGGTAAATACGGTTACTGAGTCAACAAGTAATATCGGAGAAATGTCGTTGAAGCAATCTAGCCTTAAAGCAAAGCAGATATCTGATCAGCTGGGTTGGAGGCATCCAGATCGACGCTGGGTTGCCAGATTTAACGAAGGTGGCAACCATGAGATTCCGTCATCAGAAAAAGCGCCCTGTTATGTGTTAGAAGACCTCTGATCGAAGCCTGACTATCCTCAAGCGTCAATTAGAAAGATTTATATGTATATATATATATATATATATATATATATATATATATATATATATATATATATATATATATATATATATATATATATATATATATATATATATATATATATATATATATATATATTTGTGTGTGTGTGTGTGTCTGTGTCTGTGTGTGTGTGTGTGTGTATGGAGACTACAAGAAATTAAGGTCAGAAAGTCTCAAAGGTATCAGGCATATGGCAAGGTAGTGCACAGTAGGAGCCAAGAGATGCCTGAAGCATACGACTTCCAAACAAGATGTTTTAGCGAGAGAATATGAAATTTACGTGGCTGATTACGAACATTCTGTTATACAGAACACATTATCATGTAGAAGAGATGGCCTCGGCGTTGGGGGAGGACTTAGTGAAAGGACCCACCGCAAAGTAGACTTGTGGTCCAACAATGGAACCACAAGGTTCGGGAAAATGACACCCGATGGTGGTGGAGGTTGTAAAGGGGAGGTGTTCTTAATTTCTTCCATGTGTGTGTGTGTGTGTATGCCCTTTTTTTCCCGCGTCAATCCTTTTATGTTTTCAGCATTCTCACTTCCCATCTTCTATATATTCACTCATCAAGATGCGCTCTTGTTTCATAAGCATGGTCACGTGATTCGTTTCGGCCCGTCCCCATTTTCTCCAATGCCGGCTTTTCACTTTTCAAAGCCAACGATTTGTGTTTTCTGAAACAGACAATATTAAGGCAATCACGTGGTCAAGGGGAAAGAGAAAGAGTGTAATTAAAGGATGAGGAAAAAGACCCAAAGATCCTTTGGCCTTTCTTTCCAGTTAGTACTAGGTGAAAGCATGTTTTTTATTTGGGTTTATTTATCCTATAAAGCTTTGGGAGAAGGGTTTGCTTAGGAAGTATTTAGCAATATATGTTAATACACACACATTCCAATATATATATATATATATATATATATATATATATATATATATATATATATATATATATATAATATATATATATATATATGTGATTTTTTAAGCATATATATATATATATATATATATATATATATATATATATATATATATATATATATGTATGTATGTATCTTAAACGAGTTTTTAGGAAAAAATGATACTTGTTTAAACGGAACGAAACAAACTGCTAACAGGCAACTACACCTACCCTTGTTCTGTGGCAGAATCCCTCTGAGAGGTTGGCTGAAAGAGCAAGCTAGGCAGAAATAAATCCCCGTAGTTACAAAAAATATAATTTTTATTTCCCAAATTAGCTAACATTGAAATAGAATAAAATCAGTTAATAAAAATGGAATAAAATGAATTAACTCTGACCCCCCAAAAAACGTTAAACTATCGTTTCCTCTCCAAATCATACTTAAGTAAGCACCCCCTCTTATTCTCATTATGTCCGACTAACTAACCATAACATTTTAATAAGTCAATAAAAGTCTTAGAGAATCCATTTTTCTATATGGTGACTTTGAACCCATCAGAAATAAAGAGACCACAATTATTACACCACTTTAACCATGAAAGTTAATCAAAAAGAATGTGTACCGCACCACACTTCTCTTTCTCCAACAGAACAATTATCACTTCAAAGGTTAACTTTTTCAAAGTTCTTTCTTACGTTACCTTATTCGATGGGTCTGCAACACCTCACAACACCTCGCACTCTATCACAAGTAAACAATAAGTGCTCTCTCTTAGCACTTACCTCCCCTTAACAAAAGTCATATATCGTTCGTTACGAACACACACCCAGACATGCCTTGTGTTGCACCCAGCAAACACAGGTGTCCCATGTCCAAAGCGTGTGATCTCCGAGGCGTCATCGACCTCAAAGCACATTGGTCATCTTTCCTGGCTGTTTTTCATTTCAACATTCTTCGGGCAATCAAGCGCTTGTCTCTAACTGTAAAGAGCTGAGATTAACAATTCACTACTGTGCCTTTTAACTTTTGAGATATATATATATATATATATATATTATATATATATATATAATATATATATACTATATATATATATAGATATATATATATATAGATATATATATATATCCTATATATATATATATATATATATATAATATATATATTATATACATATACATATATATATACTATATATATATATATATATATATTATATCTATATATATATATATATATCTATATCTATATATATATATGTATATATATATGTATATATATATGTATATATATATACTATATATATATATATATATATATATATATATATATATATATATATATATATATATATATATATATATATATATATATATATATATATATATATATATATATATATATATATATATATATTGTGTAAAAACATAGACAAATGCTATATGAAAATAGGAGTGCGATCATGACATAGTAAGTACCATTCTACTTAAATGTTTTCTACAGTTATAATGTGTACCTCTGGGAATTGCATAACATGTGCCATATACTATAAAAGAAAAAAAGAAATATTAAAATAAGCGAATTTCTAATGAAAGAAAAGAATAAAAACTCTCCTTGAATATAAAACCTTTCAACGGCTGGAAGCTATATTACTCAGGTGTACAGAATAGGCATTCAATTACTTAGCTTGGAATCTTTCTCGCAACTAAATATAATAACTTTTTCGAAAGATTTACCCCTACAGTCAGTTTGGAGACATTTAATCTATTCTGTTGCGTGTTTTTCCTGGTTTTCTGGAAGAAGAGAGCGTTTGCCTCGCTAGAATTATTTTTTTAAGCTTTTTCATTTAGGTCCTGAATGTATATCTCATGGTGAAATCTACAGACGCACGTTAATGTTTAGATTATTTTCAATTAAAATTATTTTAGTATTATTTTTCTTGCATTTTGATGGTTTAAATGTTCTCCATTTGGAGACCTGAAAACATGCTGACACCAAAGCTAAATCGCTTTGAAATAGTCCTCATCAATAGTACACTACATGGAAGGGGACAAGGATCACTTAATGACAGAAATAAAATCTCACGTTCAAATACCGGGGAACGGAAAGCAATCGTTTTTCCTATCAGCTATAGTAGTGATTATCATAATCTATAAGAGCTGAGGGAGAGCGAGCGAGAGTGTCGCGAAAAAGAAGTAAATCATGTTTATCTTTCCTCTGTATTTCCATTATGCCTAAACAAATATTTCTGAGAAAGATAGAAGTACAGTAATAACTGTAATCGAAAAAAAAAAAAAAATTCCGTATAAATTCTAATAGTACTGTAGCCAAACCCGCCCCCCCCCCTACTCTCCACCTCCCATTTCTCCTTTTTCCCCCCAAACCTTTCCATTATCACGAGTTCCTGAGTGTTTCATATCCTCCATTATAGCACCATTAATATCTCCTAAAGTGAGCTATTCGGAAGCATTTATTGCCCTCGTTATTTTACTGAGTTTTAATGAGTTTCTCTGTATATGACTTTTTACGCTGGACTGCGAAATAACGCCTCAGGAAATTAGTTCACAAATTGTTCCGTTGTGGGGAAATGCTCTGTAACATTCCTTACTAGATTTCCAGACCAGTCGTGAATATCGTCTAACAGATTAACTCCAAAGACGGTGGCGTGACCCCCGAGATTTGCTCAATATGCGGAGAAAGTTTGCTCTTTTGTTTTCAATCATTTTAGTCGTCAATGCTAAGGATTATTATTATTATTATTATTATTAGAAATCGGCGAATAATCCCGTTCCAGTTATAAAAGGGAAAAAGGACCAAGAATTTCTTTCTAATAGCACATGGAAAATGAGGCCAGGAGCTAAAAGTAGTACTTTGTAAATTGCTCATTTTTTAAAATGTGTGCATAACGGAGCGAATCTAAAAATACAAATTTCACTAATGGATTTTATTCTACTACTACTACTGTTACTGCAATTTATTGATATTACATTAGCATAACATTATTATTGATTATTATTATTATTATTATTATTTTTTTTTTTTTTTTTTTTTTTTTTTTTTTTTTTTTTTTTTTTTTTTTTTTTTTTGCTCTATCACAGTCCTCCAATTCGACTGGGTGGTATTTATAGTGTGGGGTTCCGGGTTGCATCCTGCCTCCTTAGGAGTCCATCACTTTTTTCTTACTATGTGTGCCGTTTCTAGGATCACACTCTTCTGCATGAGGCCCGAGCTACTTTCAGCCTCTAGTTTTTCCAGATTCCTTTTCAGGGATCTTGGGATCGTGCCTAGTGCTCCTATGATTATGGGTACGATTCCACTGGCATATCCCATATCCTTCTTATTTCTATTTCAGATCTTGATACTTATCCATTTTTTCCCTCTTTCTTTCTTCTTAACTCTGGTGTCCATGGTATTGCGACATCAATGAGTGATACTTTCTTCTTGACTTTGTCAATCAACGTCACGTCTGGTTTGTTTGCACGTATCACCCTATCCGTTCTGATACCATAGTCCCAGAGGATCTTGCCTGATCGTTTCTATCACTCCTTCAGGTTGGTGCTCGTACCACTTATTACTGCAAGGTAGCTGATGTTTCTTGCACAGGCTCCAGTGGAGGGCTTTTGCCACTGAATCATGCCTCTTTTTGTACTGGTTCTGTGCAAGTGCCGGGCATTCACTTGCTATGTGGTTTATGGTTTCATTTTTCGTATTGCACTTCCTACATATGGGAGAGATGTTATTTCCGTCTATCATACTTTGAACATATCTGGTTCTTAGGGCCTGATCTTGTGCCGCTGTTATCATTCCTTCAGTTTCCTTCTTTAGCTCTCCCCTCTGTAGCCATTGCCAATTGTCATCGCTGGCTAGTTCTTTAGTCTGTCTCATGTATTGTCCGTGCATTGGTTTGTTGTGCCAGTCCTCTGTTCTTTCTGTCTTTCCCCTGTCTCTGTATATTTCTGGGTCTTCGTCTACTTTTATTAGTCCTTCTTCCCATGCACTCTTTAGGCCACTCGTCTTCACTGGTTTTCAGATATTGCCCCAGATGCTCTATTTTCGATGTTGACGCAGTCCTCTATACTTAGTAGTCCTCTCCCTCCTTCCTTTCGTGTTATGTATAGTCTGTCCGTATTTGCTCTGCGGGTGTAGTGCTTTGTGTATTGTCATTTGTTTCCTGGTTTTCTGATCTATGCTGCGGAGTTCTGCCTTCGTCCATTCCACTATTCTGCGCTGTACTGATTACTGGCCACTGCCCATGTGTTTAGGACTTTTATCATATTTCCGCATTGAGTTTTGACTTGAGATATCGTCTTGAGTCTCTGCATATATTCTTTCCCCTGATCGTGTCCTTCATCTCTTGGTGTTTTATATCTCCTCCATTCCCTTATTACCCAGGTATTTGTATCCTGTCTCATCTATGTGTTTGATGTTGTCCCATCTGGTAGCTTTATCCCTTCAGTTCTCGTTACTTTGCCTTTTTGTATGTTGACTAAGGCGCATTTTTCTATTCCAAACTCCATCCTGATGTCCCCAGATACAATCCTTACAGTCTGGATTAGGGTATCTATTTCCTTGATGCTCTTACCATACAGCTTGATGTCGTCCATGAACATCAGATGGTTGATTTTGTTGCCTCTTTTCTTGAGTTGGTACCCGGCATCCATCTTCTGTAGTACTTTTGTCATGGGAATCATGGCTACTACGAAGAGTAGTGGGGACAGTGAGTCGCCCTGGAAGATCCCTCTCCTGATATTAACCCTCTGTTACTAGTCTTATTCCAGAGCTTGTAAGTATTGTAGTTTCCAGTGTTGGCATGTGTGATTTTAGAGGAAGCTGATGGTATTTTCCTCTGCCCCATATATTTGCAGGCATTCTATTATTATTATTATTATTATTATTATTATTATTAATTATTATTATTATTATTATTATTATTATTATTATTATTATGTTAATAATTGATTTTGCTGATACTTATGCATTATAAATTTCGCAATGATATTTTGATTTCTATTACCATTTGACTATGTTGAATGCTTTTCGTTGTATGGCCAGTCTTCCGAACGTTTATGAATTTTCTATTTTAAGAAATATGTACTAGATCTTCAAAATCAATAAAAACAAGAATTGTTGTATATCCTACATAATCAAAAGCAAAATTATTATTGTAAAAAAATGCGTTAATTGGTAAATAAATTGCCGTCTATTACTTAATATGTGTTAAAGGCTATTGGTTTGCTATATAGAAAAAAATACTCCATTACTCACGTAAATCTAGGAAACGATCGTAGAGTATATATCTTTAATAAAATGAAGTACCCTTTAAAGAACTCAGCATATTCTCATATGTAGGCTATATGTATATCGTAGGCCAAAAGGTGATGAATTCACAAAAGTGGTAGTAAAGCCCAGTAACATAGACAGATATGGAGGTTAAGATAATTATATCCTTGTTTTATCAGACCACTGAGCTGATTAACAGCTCTCCTAAGGCTGGCCCGAAGGATTAGATATATTTTTACGTGACTAGGAACCAATTGGTTACCTAGCAACGGGGCCTACAGCTTATTGTGGGATCCGAACCACATTGCATCGAGAAATGAATATCTCTGATTCCACGTTGGCCGAGCCGAGAATCGATCATCAGACCACCGGAATGGTAGTCGAGCGCGAAATGCACTCGGCCAACGTGGAACTGGATATGGAGATAAAGAGATACAAAGGAAGGGATTAGGGGGTAGGGCTTTACTCTGCAACCTGAGAAATTATGATGAAAGCGAAAAGTAGAAGTAGGAGTGGCATTATGATATGCATATTGAATAGTCTTTGGTTTAGACAAACGACCACTAATGATGATAATTATGCAAAAGTGCCCAATTCCAGGACCACCCAACATTGACCCGGCTCCGGTTTTTGTTGAATATTAGTTTTTGCGCTGCAACAGCAATCAGAACGGTGACAAAGAAGAAAAAAGAAGGAAAAGTCACAATAAGAAGTTTTGAGTTTTTGTGATCTGAGTGGATACATTTGCCGTTTATCTTCAAATTATAATGCTAGAACTGCCAGTGTCTATCTCTTCAGATATGGTTAACGTTGTGCATATTATAATGGCACTCACTTTTTATACTGACTGAGAATAGCGTCCTATTGCTACTTTTTGCTTTCATCATCATTTATCAAATTGCGGAATAAAGCCCTAGGCCATATCCCTTCCTTTGTATCCCTTTACCTCCATATATATATATATATATATATATATATATATATATATATATATATATATATATATATATATATATATATAGCTCTTGCGGCCAGGCATTATTACCCTTATCATGATTTCATCACTCTTTTTATCTGTGATTTCAGTCCTTCTTTGCAATAGCAACACCATAGATCAATAAAAATTGTAATAGGAGAAGAATAGGGTTTATTGAGATTTTAGACATAGTTTTCTTAGACTTATGAGGCTTCTCCGTGACTGTGGTCAGCTCAGCTGGTTTGCTGAACAATTATATATATATATATATATATATATATATATATATATATATATATATATATATATATATATATATATATATATATATATATATATATATATATATATATATATATATGTTTGTGTGTGTGTGTGTGTATTCATATACATGCATTAAGCTACAAACGTCCTTTAATATCCAATTCGCTTTAACTCGGAATTAATGGGGAATTTTTTAATTGATAATAATTTCGTCCTCCCGTGTATTCGAACCAGCCGACAAACAGAAGAGAAATCAGGACTGCAGGAAAGGAGCTGCAGCTCTAGGTACATTTCATCAGGGGAGCCATAGGGAAAGGCATCGTACTCGGATACATTTATTTTGCCGGCGTTTCACTACTCGCAGTCGCATTCTAAAGGCTATATTAAAGATATAACACGTTAACAATAAATCCGCGCACAGCATAATTCATAAAAAAATTACGCAATATTAAAAATTTCAATGACATCAGCACATAGAAAATTTAAAAATGATGAATATCTTAGACAAGAAAACATACTAAGGGTTAAAATTATGTACAGTAAAATTACATTGAAAAAATTACAAAAAATAAACTACATTAAAAAGTTATTATATGTACTAGCAAACTGACCCATCTATGATGGGTGATAAAATACGGTGCAGAAGTGAAAAATTTATATGTACTATTTGTTCAGCAATATTAAGATAAGGCCGATTTTTATACATACCTACGACGGAACCTCTTTGTACACAATATTATCAGTTTGTCCACAAACTTAATTTCAAGTTGGCAGAGTTAGTTGCTCTGCTCATCGCCACATACAGATTGGCCGTGTGTGAACATGGGTGACTGTAGAAACACACCAATACAATCCAAAGTCTGGCCCAGCACTTGTTTGCAGTGAATGAGAAGGCCAGGTTCATGGAAACTGCCTGCGCCATAACTGGAACGGAAACTGGTTGTCCGAAGGCATCAGAGGAATCCAGGGGATGAACAGATGTTTTCCGTGTGAGGGCCCGTTGCTATCACTGCATTTGATAAGCGTGGGAGTTTAGCTCCATAACGGTGTACCTCGTTCCATTGCAATGCCCATTGGCAGGATCGAAATTCCAAAGTATCATTACTGGGCAGTACATTTTTAATGTTATTTTGTGCACTTTCAGTCCCGATGATTTAAGTTATCCAAAAAATCTTGCGGATATTGATGATAATTTTCATCTTCTATTGTGTCCAAGCTGAAATATTCGCGACTTTCTCCGGGGAAGTTGTACAGAAATAATGTATGAAAAATCGTAAAGTAACTAAGTCTACGGGAATAACCAGCCTCGTTTCACGGCCAGAAACAGCTCAGTGTTTCAGGGAATCCCTTCTCAACCCCACCCCCTACAAAGGAGGAGGGTAGGTTGGATGAAACCCCATTACAAACCATCTTAGGGGTCCCCACCATAACCCTGCTAAGTTTCATGCCCATCTGACCAGCCGTTTGGCAGTGATTGAATGACAGACAGACAGACAGACCAGACAGACATTACGCTCATTATAGTATGATGTAAAAAAATATATAAAAAATAAAAAGAAAAATTATATAAATAAGTAAAAATAAAACAGTAAGGCTATTTTGCACCTTATCCTTGCAAAGGACGGGCAGTGACTGAAAGAATTTCAAAAAAACAAACTGCGTACCCTAGGTGATAACAACTGAACAGAGAAGGATTGTGTATTTAAGGATGGAACTATCATTTCTATCATAATGGACTCCAAGTTGTTAGGTCGTGGTTCATCTTGTATTTGGCCTATATAGTACAATCCTTATCATTAATATAAGTTTTCATGATTTAGAGTGGTTCCTGAAATTTGACTGTTCGGGGTTTGTTAATCTGCTGTTCGTTCTAAAATTTAAGCCCCTGTGAGAATCTATTCTCTCTTTTAGTAAACTCTTCGTACAACCACATAAGTCCCGGGATCACATCTCGGGCACGTATATTTATATACAACATTAGATTTTAGAAGAGGACTAGGGTGGTCTTTCGTTTTGAACAGTGATCCGTTAGGTAACGGATTTTTTTGGAACGATTTTAAGGTTCTCTTCTGGGAATTCTTTATGAATAATTATCAAGAATTTTTTTCTCTCCTTAAAAAAGGTCGTCAATGAAAAAAAGGAAAGCTAGCAAACATTTTTTAATTTTAATTTTGGTACTGGCCAAAACCGTTGGCACCTCTATGAATTGGGCATCAAGCATTTTCTTAAGTATTTAAAAAAAAATTTGTCTGTGAAGCAGTTATTTTTAAGATGTTGGAAAGAAAATTAATTTTTTCATTAAAAGTAAAGCAATTAGAGGTATGAGTGAAGGCCCTGTGTAGGAGAGTTGAAATAGTATTGAGTTTAAAATTATAGAAGCAAGACTATCAAAATGATACCTAACCCAGTAAAAGTCTTTTTTTCTAAAATCAGCCGCGTAGAAGCCTTGCTCATTCAGGGCTAGAACAACTAGAAAGGGAAGCTTGTTATTTTCTTCTTCATCGAGTGTAAATCTGATATTAGGGTCAGGACCCACTTAGACAGGTCAGAGCACGAGGCGCGAGTGAGTGATGACTTCAGCTGCACCCCTACATGCAGTCCTGTGCAGCTGTCTAATCCAAGCCATCCTCGTGTGTACACCTTTTCATTGTGGTATTTTTCTATTAGACAAACTTCAATGCTGCTAATATGCCAGACAACTGTTTAGTATATGGGTGCTATAATACAAGAAGAAAAACAACAGGATCAGACATACGATACTTCCGTTTTCCAAGGGCAAAAAAACTTAGACAACGATGGATTTATTGCTGCTGTCACACTGATAGCATAAACGCTGATAATGCAGTGGTATGCTCTGTGCATTTTGCTGACACTGACTGCAAATATGACGTGAAATACAGACCCAATGGAATCAATACTCCTAAGCGACAATGGACATTATGGGATGATACAATTCCAACTCTCCTTATGCCTCAACGTAATTAAACTATGATGCAATACTATGTATTAGTGTGTGTGTGTGTCATGGCGTTGTTACAGTTTTATTGGAGGGAGGTGTTGTGTTTGAGGAATTGTTATGTATATATGGCAATGAAGAGCACTTTTTGTATATTTTGTTGAACTGATGGAACTGTGTATTTATGCAAATATGTTATTGCTTCGACTTTTTTTAACCATAGCTGAAGGAGATTATTAAGTTTAAATATTAGTACATTCTACTGTAGCTTTGTCCATGTACAAATCTCTGATCAAATAACGATCTATCTATCGGTCTATATGTATTCATCTATCTGTCTACGTAGTATTAGGATGTGTGTGGTTGGGGTGTGATGGTTTGTGTGTGGAGGGGGGGAGAGAGAGTGGGGGGATTATTTGATGGGTCAGGTCACAGGTAATGGATTAGGCTTGCACAAGAAGAGGTAGGTCATAACAGGTGATAACCAACAGACGGGTCAAATTAATATAACAATTTTACATATTTTTAAAGTTCTTATGAGACAGGTAAAATTAGTTTTACAATTTTACATATCCTTAAATCCCTTATGTCCTTGTTTATGAATTTTAGGCACTACAGATGCAAGTGACAGGTCGAGTGAGAGGTCGTGAAGGCAGAGGAAAGTGGAATTAAGAGATCCGTAAAGGAAATGTTGTCTGCAGCTGATGGAAGTGAATCAGGCACTGACAATTATAATAACAGTGATAGGTGCAGCGTCAGTGACAATGGTTATGTGCAGTCTTGTGATGAAAAATGATCAAACGAATCTAGTAGAAGTGATAAGGCAATCGGTGCAACTACCGATGAACTGCAACGGAAAATTAACCAGTTAGAAAAGGAAAATTTTAAACTTTGGAAAGAGGATAATGAATTAAAGTCAACAGTTCTTGATCTAAAGGTAAAACGTAGGAAAATGCAAACAGGTGAGCTGTACGCTCCCTCAGAGTCATTTCATTGCCAATTAACTCCAATGAGGGACGTGTTTCAAACTATGCGTGGAGTCAGTATGCAGGCGGGAAAAGAATGCTTTAAAATTTTTTCATATGAAATTGAATGTGCTGGTAGTTGATATTAGGATAAATAAGAAAAACGACAAGACTTGCAGAAGTAAAAATAAAAAACATATGAAAGTGATAAGGTAATAGTATGTTGAACAAACAAACATAACTGTGTTAACCTATGTGCGTATATCATTTATATATTTATTTCCCTTTCAGATATATACTATATATATATATATATATATATATTATATATATATATATATATATATATATATAATATATATATATATATATAGTTATATATATGTTTTATTAAGAATATATATATATATATATATTATATATATATATATATATATATATATATATATATATATATAATATATCTATATATATATATATATAGATATATATATTATATATATAATATATATATATATATATATATATATATATATATATATATATAGATATATATATATATTATTTATCTATATATATATATATATATATATATATATATTATATATATATATATAGATATATATATATTTATATATATATATATATATATATATATATAATATATATATATATATATATATATATATATATATATATATAAAATATATATTTATATATCACAGGAAAACAACAGTCATGGGAGAATATTCATAAGGAAGCAAGGGAGACGTCTTCTTGTAATTTTAACACATATTTATTAATTGACGTTTCGGGTCGAGCCCCATCATCACAGCTGTAAAAAGATAAGCACACATAAAACACAATAAAAAGACTCATCCTAATGTACAACATACATTTAAAATTGACATAAGAAAGGAAATCTAAAATGCTAAGACAAGTACCACTTCAAGAAGGGAAGAAGACGAGTGACCAGTAGAAGAAGAAAAGGTCCGAAGTAGACATGGTTATGTAAGGTAAAGAGGACTAGTGGTAGTTTGGTTGCTTAATTTTGGAACTATTGGTTTTATGAAAAGAGATTCGAAGACAGCAAGCTATTGAGCGGATGAAACCTGTGTAATGATTTTAAAGTGTTTTTATTCTATATTATATTTACATTTCTTTGAATGTCCTCGAATGTTTGAGAATTCTGGTGAGGACAACTGGACACCTGTTCGATAACTCATATCCTTATGGGAATCAATGAAGACTAAGAAGCCTACGTGAGGCTCCGACATAATTTCCCAAAATACATTTGGGACAAGAAAATAAATAGACTACATTGGAAGTCAAAAGAGGGCTGAGGTTTTCTTCTTATCTATATAAACACCTTATAGTTAATGAGTCTCGAAAAAGAGAGAGATTTAAGTATACATATGCTATGCAGTCAAACCACAGCTTTTGTATGCCTTGGTTTTCATACGATTCAGTTTTCGTTTGTTTTTTCAGACAAAATTTTGACTCAGGTTCTGTACATCTCCTCAGGTTTCATACAAGCAGGTGACTAGACCCTGTACCGAGTGCCCAAATAAAGTATCCTATGTTCTTTAGTGACCCTTTCTACCTTTGTGTTCGTTGTGATTTTTTTTTTTTTTTTTTTTTTTTTTTTTTTTTTTTTTTTTGTTGCTTTTTTATCGAGTGCAAATGCTAAATAAGCCATCTTGGTACCAAAGAAAGATCCAAGTGCCAGCCCTTCTGTAAAAAAGGCAAGAAACACTAGAATTTAAGAAAGAACTTGGAGTAAACTATTAAGAGGTGATGATTAGTGAAAAGGCAAAGATATTGCATGCTGCTCTCAGTAAGAAAATACCTATACAAAAAGTGATGCTGTTAGTGAATTTACGGCCAGCAGAGGCTGGTTTGAAAAACAGAAACGC
>NC_061095.1:62320468-62327968 GCF_015104395.2 Macrobrachium nipponense
TTAAGTAGAAAGATGATAAAACATTTTGTTCTACTAAATTCTCACACTAACAGTTAAGAAAAAATAATTTGAGAGGTGAGAGAGAGAGAGAGAGAGAGAGAGAGAGAGAGAGAGAGAGAGAGACGGGGGTGGGGGAGGTTTAAAGTTTAACGTGAGAAGCACTATTGCCACGTAAATTAAGAAGAAGAAGAAGAGGGAGAGAGAGAGAGAGCGGCACTATCAGCACGTACCTGAGTCCAGAGAAAAAGAGTGGAACTTTTCTCAGGCGAAATGACGACGCTCCTTCCAAAGGCTATGATTTCATTTACTGAGAGACACTTCTGAAAAACGAGAGAGAGAGAGAGAGAGAGAGAGAGAGAGAGAGAGAGAGAGAATCTTATGATGGATGCTGAACAGTTTTCACACAGAACCAAGGATTTGGAAATCACTGAATCCACCACAACAGGGATAAGCAATGTTCACTGTCCACAATAAATTCTAAAAGAACGGTATTGTGAATACGTACACAGTGTAAAATTGATTAAGATATGAATGATACAAAATAATGATAAACTCGGCATTCGTAACATCCATTTAAGGCTTCATAATATCTGACGAATTGTTCAGTCCAGTCTTACATTTTTTATCTCCTAGAAATAATCTATGGAAGCTGAAATGTTATGTATTTTTTATTACTTTAATTGAATCATTGTCAAAATTATTCCCACTTTGTCTATAATAAGTGATATTTACTTCAATAAAGGACTAGAAATACCATCGACTGTTTTTGCAAAGTTGTAATGAACTCCAAAATAGGATTTCTGTATCGCTAAAAAGAACCTATTGCCAACTCCTCAGCAATTCATATCAAAGGATGCTTTTGTGGCAAAATAACTCTTCCACGAGCAATATATATATATATTATATATATATATATATATATATATATATATATATATATATATATATATATAAAATATATATTATATATATATATATATATATATATATATATATATATATATATATATATATATATATATATATTATATATATATATGTGTTGTGTGTGTGTGTGTGTGTGTGTGTGTGTGTGTGTGTGTGTGAGTGTGTGTGTATGTGTATTTCTATACATCTATCAAATGAGCTTAACAAAGCCAACCACTATTATATTTTGTATACATCTGTCATGTCCCTACACCGAAAAAAACGAGAGAGAGAGAGAGTCTAAACATACGAAGTGTCAAAAAAACTCAATAATTGAAACGGAAATTTATTGGAAGCTCGTCCACTGACATTTGATGCTAGAGATCCATCTCTCTCTCTCTCTCTCTCTCTCTCTCTCTCTCTCCAGACCAGATGATATGAACTGACAATATTACTTCTCTTTGCATTTCATAATTTTTCATCATTTATTTCGACGAAGCCATTTCGTCTTCTTTGCAACAATGCCAAAAGATTGGAGCGCTTGAAAGACCTCAGATGGAGGTCATGGAGGATGCTCCATTTTGGGAATGATGAGGAATATAGTAAGGTTTACGATTTTGGCTGTATTTCTGAGATGCCACACACGACACGACTATGTATATATATATATATATATATATATATATATATATATATATATATATATATATATATATATATATATATATATAGTTTTCATAATTTCAGTCAAATAATTAATATTTTTTCTTCACTGATTTCTCCATCTGAATTTGTAACCCAAAATAATACAATTTCTCTTTGTTTATATTCCCGACTTCAAAGAACAAACGTCAATCTACTTTCCCTCAGTCAAGGTTAGTTTTCAAGAAATAAAATCCCAAATCTCTGTTCAAACCTAAATTCGGCCCAAATCCATCCGAGGACCTCGTGGAATTGCGACGCAATCTCCAGACTCCAAAATTAAGTAGGAATCCCTGGATTGGAGATGAAGCTTATTGCTCCATCTCTCTTGGTTACTGGAGTATAAACACAATTACTGTCGTTGCTTCCTTAATACAATTTTCTTTGGATTTCAACAATTTACTAATGATTTTATTTATTCATTTATCTATTTGTTAATATATTATTTTTTCTAATAATTGATCTCCTCTTTCTGTATTTCCATTTACCCTCTGATATTTCTTTCGGATGGAAACCTTAATATTCTTAGGAAGATTTAATTTCAAGTCAGTGACCCCTTTTATGGGCTTGTTCCATGTGGATAGGGTGTTTCATCTTCTGAATAATAATAATTATAATAATAATATTAATGATAATAAATTCCACATCATTCCATTTCTCCAGCAAAAAGAAGATATCCAAAAAAAATTTGACATTCAATTTATACGAACTTCAATGGAAACCCTTCACTCTAAGAAAAATTTATTAATATTCTAGAATACTCTGAGTCGAGATATTATCACTTCCCCAGTTCCTCCTCGAATGTTCTAATTAGTAAACAAGCAAAAGGGGAACTTGTATTAAAAACTGTCTAAAATCCTTAGCATGAAATGGAGACATAAATTCAATTCAGTTTCTTCCACAACGCATAACGAGCATAGGCACTTAAGCCTGCGGATCTAATGAGAGAGAGAGAGAGAGAGAGAGAGAGTTGATGGTAGTAGTTATCTGCAATAATATATTATTCACATTCCTTATGAGAGAGAGAGTTTGACGGCATGTTAATCTGCAGTAATGTTAATTCTCCTCTCTTATAAGAGAGAGAGAGAGAGAGAGAGAGTTATAAAAGAAAATATTCCCATCATAATGAGAGGTTTTCAATAATAAAATACCAAGTGATATTTAGGAATTTTTTTATAAAACCGAAAAAAAAAAATGCTGAGAATATTTCTGATAGAGAGTTTATGACTTTCTCCGAACGTCAGGCAGTGAAGGAAACTGAAAGCACTCGGAGAAAGTCAACAGAAAGTCTTCTGCCGAAAGTGGGTCTAGCTTTCTAAATGAGAAAGCTTTTCTCATAGAATGTTAAATAAGGCCAAATTTAACTACTTACTTAATAAGGTGTAGAAAATGGAAATCCTTTAAGCAGACTAACTTACTAGACCTATATTCTAACCCCTTAGAAGGGTAGTGCCGTCAGTGCACCTCACGCTGCACACTGTAGGCATTACTTGAGGTTCTTTGCAGTGTCCTCTCCTTAGGCCTCTAGCTGCAACCTCTTCCATTCCTTTTTACTGCACCTCCGTTCATATCCTCAGAAATGAATCCAAGAATGAAGGAAAGGAGTCTGCCTTCAAGAAAGGCGAAGTTCAGTACCAAGAAGGTTTTACATGAAACTCCTGAGCCCAGTTTTCCTTCCATTACTTTGCTCTGTCCCGAGAATACTGGAGTTTGTCAGGCCACTCGGCGTTGTATGACGCTCATTCGAATTTAATTAATGTCCGAGGAATAATGAGTTTTGTAGAAGCAGGTAATGGGAGGCGGGTGGGATGGTTTGGGTTTGGTTGGGGGGTGGGTTAGGGGGTGAGTGATGGGCGCGTAGAGGGTGGGGATTTGGGGAAGGGGGCAGAGTGAGATAAAAGCTTATTCTAGAACGAATTTCTTAAAGACTGAAACAGAGGCAAAAATGTGATGATAAGAAAGAATGGTTAGTATTTCATCATTACGTATACCAGGCTGATTAATTGTTTGGTTTATGGCTATTAAAACTAGCGTTACTACAATGACCAGGTTAAATAGATGATAGGCTTGACAAATTGTTCCTTAAGAGCAAGGTTTTAATAGTAACTTAAAGAAAGTTATATATACATACACACACACACATACACACACACACACACACACACACACATATATATATATATATACTATATATATATATATATATATATATATATAATATATATATATATATATATATTATTATTATTATAGTCTATTATATTATATTATATTACATATATTATATATACAGGGGGTCCTCGAGTTACGACGTTGATCCGTTCTTACGATGCGTCGTAACACGATTTTCAGCGTAAGTCGGAACATTGAAAAATACCACATGATTTAATGTAAATACCTATCAATAACAACGAGAGAACAATTCCTTACCTTTTATTAGTTTGATGGCTCGCACACTGGAAGAGGAAGCTGCGTGCTGAGAGACTGGGGAGGGTTAGTGAAGAGAAAAAGAACCTCCCCAGAAGTTGCTGGAGATGCTGAGGCAGTGATTCTTGAGGTGAGGCAGAACATACTAGTACTGGAGATGCTGAGGCAGGTGATTCTTGAGGTGAGGCAGAACATACTACTGGAGATGTTGGGGCAGGGTGAGTCTTTAGGTTGAGGCAGAACCTACAGAGGTGCTGGAGATACTGGGGCAGGTGAAGTCTGGGTTAGCAGAACATTCAGAAGGTGCTGGAGATTGTGGGGCAGGCGAGTCTGGATTAGCAGAGGCAGCTGAGGTAGAGGGTACAGGATCTCCTGCAGGCCTCTACCTTCTTAAAATACTGCTCCAGGTTAGTCTGAACAGAGAGCGACCTCTTTTCATCCAAGATCTCCTTGTAACACTGCATCAAATCCATGACGCCTCTGGAAACCCTAGTGAACCTGTCCAAGTGGATCCTGAGCCTCAAAAGTTGACAACGCTTGCTGCAACTCTGCAAACCTCTTATCAAGTCCTGCCTTGTGAAAGCCTTAGGCTCTGGGGTGGGTGCTTCTTCTTCTTCCTCTATCATCTGCTTCTCCAGTTGTATCAGGTCCTCAGCAGATAACTCCTCGCCATGAGACTCCAGCAGCTCTGTAACATCATCAACCTCCATCTCCAAATTGATTTCCTTACTCAGGGGCAACAACGTTCTTGACAACTAGCTGAACTGTGTCCTCAAAACCCATGGAAATCATTCACAAATTGAGGACAAAGTTTTCTTCCAGACACCATTCATGTTTGTTTGCTTAACCTCCTCCCAGGAATTAGCAATGTTCTTTACAGCATCAAGGATGTTGTAGGATTTCAAAAGTCCTTCAGAGTCAAGTCCTTCTTGGTTTCAGTTGCCTGTAAAGCCATAGCAATTGTCCTTCGTAGGTAGTAGGCCTTGATCGAAGCAATCACTCCTTGGTCCATAGGCTAGTAAAAGGGCCGTGGTATTAGGTGGAAGGTAAACCACCTTGACATTAGGGTTGAAGTCTCCCAGCTGGGCAGGGTGTCCAGGGGCACTGTCCAGCACTAGCAACACCTTAAAGGGGATACCCTTGGAGGCGCAATACCGCTCCACACTTGGAACAAAATGGTTACGAACCAGTCTCAAACACTGCAAGTGTCACCCATGCCTTCTTGTTGGACTTCCAAATTACTGGTAGTTGACCCTTCCAAATGCCCTTGAGTGCCCTTGGATTTTTCAGCCTGATACACCAACAAGGGCTTCAGTTTGAAGTCGCCAGCAGCATTACCACCCCCAATTAACCCCGAAGTAAAGTTAGCACTCTCCTTGCTGGCGGTTTATGACAGGGCCGACCTGACTTCTCCTCCTTGGCGATGTAAGTGCGGTTAGGGCATACGTTTCCAAAACAAACCCTGTCTCGGTCTACGTTAAACACTTGCTGAGCAGAATAACCCCCCCTCCTTAATTATCTCAGACAACGCTTTAGGAAATTCACTCGCTGCTTTCTCATCCCCACTAGCAGCTTCACCTTGCAATTTAAGGTTATGGTAATTGGCCCGAGCCTTAAATCGCAATAAACCAACCCCCTACAGACCAAACAAATCTTCACTTTCACTTCCCTCCCCTTTTTCTTTTTTCAACGCTTCAAACAATCTTTTCGCCTTCTCCTGAATCACCATAAGGCTGACTGGGATACGCCGTTGATTTTGGTCTTCCAACCAAAGCACCAATAACCTTTCCATTTCAATTATTAGACACTACGCTGCTTAGTTATCACTGTCGCTTCATAGGAGCAGATCCTTTCACATGTTCAACGATGCGCTCTTTATCTTTGATAATGGTAGCAACGGTCGAACGGCTAAGGCCAAGCGAGGCCAATGTTTGTTGGCGTTTCTCCCTTCTCAGATCGCTTTATAATGTCCACTTTAATTTCCATGGTGATGGCCCTTTCTTTTCTTCGATGCACTACCATCAGAAGAGTCCGCCTTGCGCTTGGGAGCCATAACAAAGAGCAAAAAGTTACAAAAACGATACAACACGAGGGAGAGAGAGGCAGTGTAAACAACCAAAATGGCGTATGGGCGTAGGAATGAGCGTAGCGAAGCGACGCCGTCCTCTCCCCCACAAAGCGTATTCTTTCCGCCGTGCGCCCGGAACTAGTTCGCGTTTGTTTACGTTGCTTACGACGCTAAACCGCGTAAGACGGAAACGACGCAAAATATTATTTTTTATATTTTTATGGGGGCGCGTTCGTAACCACGAAACATCGTAAGTCGAGACCAGCGTAACCCGAGGACTTACTGTATATATATATATATATATATATATATATATATATATATATATACATATATATATATATATATATATATATATATATATATATATATTACCACAAGATGTGAAAAACCATATTTTAGCCCCACGAGATTCAAATGTTCTGTCTCTGTCTAAAACCAAAAGATCTTTAGTTTCTCCTCTGCAAATTCTGTAGGCAGAAGTCTGGCATGGCGGTGTGGACGATAATTTCCCTGTGCGTCCATTACAGAGGATAATATTATGACTGGAGTTTGTCATGGTTGTGTTCATTCAATGGTAAAACCATTCTGTTCCAAGACTTCACGAAATCTCATGTTGTTGCATCTAAAAAGCGTGAAACGACACAGGCAATGCTAGGCAAGTTCTCTATAGAGAGAGAGAGAGAGAGAGAGAGAGAGAGAGACAGAGAGAGAGAGAGAGAGAGAGAGAGTTGCAAATAACCGTAAATCCCCTGAAACCTTTATTCAGTGTTCGTGTCCTTCGCCTAAATCCATTGAATATCATGATCCGACTTCTTGACACTGACTCGGAAAACCAGGCTACCGATGAAGCCAATACCTTTAACTAGTCGTTCTGTGGGGTAAAAGATAATTTTATCCTTAAAAATAATACTTTGAGAGACTCCACTGTAATATAACATGCCACCTTTTCGGAGCGAAATTCTCAGTTCATGTGTATTTTCCTCATTAGAGAAACAAAAACGCTATAAATTCTCTCTAATGGGGAACATGGGACCACTTCCATTCCTGCATTTACATTCGACAACAAGTGGCTAAGAAATTGGAACGATGCAAATGGAATGGCGGCCAACATTCGTTCTCGGAGAAAAGGAATTTGTTCTGGAAATATATTCGTCAGTTGATTCCGTTACAACAGCCATTTCATATAGATGCTAAGAGAAATGTATCAGTTTGAAACCGAACGAACACAAACAAAATTACTTCTGATAAAAACAGATGATTTTCTGATAAAAGGAAGTTCTCTATATCTTATCTTTGTAATGAGCTTTCTAATACTTTTTTACTCTTACTTATTTCGGGACAACCTCTCAGAGGATGATATCTTACAACTGGAACTTCAGAAGTTCAAGCGAAGA
>NC_061095.1:62332968-62395468 GCF_015104395.2 Macrobrachium nipponense
AACTGCGCTACAGGAAAAAGTTTAAAAAGAATTGAAGAATGATAATAGCTTACACATTCCAAGGCTGATAAATCCAATAGTTTTTAGTGGTTCTTGACAAAAAACTTGCTACATATCACGCATGCATACTTTACTAGAGGATGAAATAACTTACAAAAAACTCGCAAAAAATCCGTTGGACCAAGTAATAAAAAACTTTAAGTATCACTACAAACAAATTCTTAAAGATAAAAAAGAACTTTTGTGTAAGTTAAGAACTGTAAAGTGTCCCTCATTACTTATTTATATGGCCTAGTCAAAACTCATAAGGAAAACAAACCTATGCGCCCAATTATAGTACTGTAGGATCAATTGCTTATACAATATCTTAAATATCTTGCTAAAACTGTTATCCCGCTACTAGGAACTGTATCTAATTCACACATCCGGAATTCTCTTGATCTTGTGGAAAAAATAAATAACATTGTACTAAACCCTAGCGATATTTTTTGTCAGTTTTGATGAATGTTCTTTGTTTACAAAAAGTCCCTATTGACTCTGTGCTAGAATATTTAAGTAATGAACTTGTACAGCATGAATTGCCTATGTCGTTAGTCACATAATTTCCTTAATTAAGTTATGTATTTGTGGATTGAAGATTTATTTTTATGGAGAATATTACCAACAAATATTTGGTATGGCCATGGGTAACCCTTTATCACCACCTCTCCTTTCAAACTTATATATGGAATTTTTTGAGAGACAACACCTCTGAATATCACATTTGTCCCCTTAAAATGGTACCGATATGTCGATGATATCTTAGTAGTCTTACCTGGTTGTATCGATGTAAATGATTTACTGTCTAAATTGAATAATTTAGTGCCATCTATAAAATTCACTGTTGAAATTGAAAATAACAATGTCATCCCTTCCTAGATGTATTACTACATAGAGAAACTTTCCAATGCAAATTCAGTATTTATAGAAAACCCACAAATAATTAACATATGTACATTTTTATTCTGGCCACCATCTTAATATTTAAAATTTCAATTTTTTCTTCTATGTTCCTATGGCGCTTTTGCGTATCACGAGTCCACCCAATATCTGGACCAAGAAATAGAATACATAAAAAAGATAGAAAACGATCTCTGCTACCCATCTCATTTAATTGATTTATGTTATCAAAAAGCTCACAAAAAGTTTTATAATGTTGCTATTAATGAAAAGAAAATCCCTAAAAATGTACTTAGCTTACCTTATTTTTCGTGGATTTGAAATCGTTTAATGTTAATGTAGTGTTCTTTTATAAACAATACCATTAAAGATATGCTAATTAAGAATAGTCCCGTAACAAATAACAACATCATTTACAAAATTCCTTGTAAGGATTGCCCTTCGTTTTACGTTGGTCAGTCAAGTAAAAAAATTTATGTGTACGCCATAAAGCAACATATGTATTCAGTTAGAACATCCCAGACTTCAAATGCACTGTTTTATCCATCTGAGTGAAAAATCTCATTGTATTAATTGGGGTGATACCTCGGTAATTGCTAGATCTAATGATTATGTTTCAAGAAATTTACTGGAATCGGCAATTATACAAATCACTAATAAAACAACCTAAATCTTAGTCTGGGAATGTACCATTTGGACCCATATATTTGTAAGATGTTTATGAAGGACCTCAAAAAACTAATGAACAACTAATAAATTAGTCCCACATGTATATAGTTATTTATCTCTCTCTCTCTCTCTCTCTCTCTCTCTCTCTCTGGTTCGATATTCTCTCTCCCTCTTTCTCTTGCTCGATATATATATATTTTTATATTTTCTTTCGTCTTTTCATTAATAATAATTTTGTTGGGAAAATTTGTGTAACAATTCATGATATTAAATTGTATATGCTCCAGTGTTTTTTTTTCAAAATGTACTGTTTAATGCATTTAAGGTGCAAATACAAAAACTCATTCAGAAAACTTTTCCGGCTGTGAATCTTAAGTTAGTAGCAAAAAATCCTAAACTCTGGGTTCTTTGTTCTCCACAAAGATAAACTTCCGGCTTTGATGCGATCTTTGGTGGTATATTTGCTTTATCATTGCCCGAAATGTAAGATCGGGAAATACGTGGGAGCCACCAAAAGATTGCTCAAAGTCAGAATCGATTCTCATCTCGGAGTCAGTCACCGTACGGGATGTACTTTGAAAACGAAAGAATTTTCCAACATACGAGAACATTGCAATAAATGTTAAAACATCATTTTCATATAAGGATTTTCGCATTGTCACCCAAGCGCCCAATGACTATTTCTCTCTCTGTTTTGGAGTCGTTAACAATCAAACAGCTTGTGCCCCCATTAAATGGTCAGACTTCTTCTACAATTCTATATATAGCACAGTTGACGTCCTCCTTTCCAAACCAGACAATGTCACTCAGTTTTTTAACTCATAGAGATAGGTACTAACTTAAGCATTCTTCACTTTTTAATTTTTTTTATATATATATTTTTTTTTCTAGTCATTTTTAAATTATTATATTTAACTTTTTATATTGTTCCGTTTTTATTAATATTAATACTGAGCCTTTTTTTAATTTGTATATTTTGTATATTTTACAGCCCTGATGATGAGAACCCAAAGTCTCGAAAATTTGGAAAATACATGTATGATGCTACGCTGGCTTTTTCTCCATCCTTTTATATTATATATGTAATATATGTGTGTATGCACATATATATGTATGTACATATGTATATATCTATACTATCTATCTATCTATCTATCTATATATATATATATATATATATATATATATATATATATATATATATATATATGCATACATAGATATTACATATGTATGTATAAATATATATATATATATATATATATATATATATATATATAGTTATATATAGCAATATATATATATATATATATATATATATATATATATATATATATATATATATGTATATATATGTATATATATATATCATATATATATATATATATAGATAGATATATATATATATATATATATATATATATATATATATATATATTATATATATATATATATATATATATATATATATATATATATGTATATCATGCATATTCATAGATAATTATCATATATATATATATATATATATATATATATATATATTATATATATATATACTATATATATATATAATGTATATATATATATATATATATACACACATGTATATTGGCAAAATGATATGAATTTAATACTTAAATCTAAAGAGAAATATTAGCTTTTAGGAATAATCTTTTTTTTTTTGGATTTATGAGAAATAAAAAAAAGTAAACAAAGATTATTTCCTAGAAGCCAAAAAATAAAACAATGATATTTTTGGCACTCCATGTTGATCAAAACTATTGATTAAACAAAAATATTAGCATATAAAAAAAAAAAAAAACAATGTAAAGGAACTGGTGTGTGATGGTCACTTTTTTCTGAAGTGATTCTTATTGGAAGGGGAAGAACATAAGTGAGTTTCCCTTGGCACTTCCCAAACAGTCGTTTCAGTATCCCGATAGAGGGGAAATCCTTTAAGGGTTGTGGGGGGTGAAAGTAAACATTCATTTTGTGGTGATGGCTTCCTCTTCATGTTATTTTCCTTCTTTATCTATTTATTATATTATTATTATTATTATTATTATTTTTTTTTTTTTTTGCTCTATCACAGTCGTCCAATTCGACTGGGTGGTATTTATAGTGTGGGGTTCCGGGTTGCATCCTGCCTCCTTAGGAGTCCATCACTTTTTCTTACTATGTGTGCCGTTTCTAGGATCACACTCTTTCTGCATTAGTCCTTGAGCTACTTCAGCCTCTAGTTGTTTTCTAGATTCCTTTCAGGGCTCTTGGGATCGTGGCCTAGTGCTCCTATGATTATGGGTACGGTTTCCACTGGCATATCCCGTATCCTCTTATTTCTATTTTCGATCTTGATACTTATCCAATTTTTTCACTCTCTTTCTCTTCACTCTGGTGTCCCATGGTATTGCGACATCAAATGAGTGATACTTTCTTCTTGACTTTTGTCAATCAACGTCACGTCTGGTCTATTTGCAACGTATCACCCTATCCGTCTGATACCATAGTCCCAGAGGATCTTTGCCTGATCGTTTTCTATCACTCCTTCAGGTTGGTGCTTGTACACTTATTACTGCAAGGTAGCTGATGTTTCTTGCACAGGCTCCAGTGGAGGGCTTTTTGCCACTGAATCGTGCCTCTTTTTGTACTGGTTCTGTGCAAGTGCCGGGCATTCACTTGCTAGGTGGTTTATGGTTTCATTTTTCGTATTGCACTTCCTACATATGGGGAGAGATGTTATTTCCGTCTATCGTTCTTTGAAAACATATCTGGTTCTTAGGGCCTGATCTTGTGCCGCTGTTATCATTCCTTCAATTTCCTTCTTTAGCTCTCCCTCTGTAGCCATTGCCAATTGTCATCGCTGGCTAGTTCTTTAGTCTGTCTCATGTATTGTCCGTGCATTGGTTTGTTGTGCCAGCCCCTCTGTTTTCTGTCTGTCTTTCTCCTGTCTCTGTATATTTCTGGGTCTTCGTCTACTTTTATTAGTCCTTCTTCCCATGCACTCTTGAGCCACTCGTCTTCACTGGTTTTCAGATATTGCCCCAGTGCTCTGTTTTCGACGTTGACGCAGTCCTCTATACTTAGTAGTCCTCTCCCCTCCTTCCTTTCGTGTTATGTATAGTCTGTCCGTATTGCTCTTGGGTGTAGTGCTTTGTGTATTGTCCATATGTTTCCTGGTTTGTTCTGATCTATGCTGCGGAGTTGGTGCTTCGTCCATTCCACTATTCCTGCGCTGTATCTGATTACTGGCACTGCCCATGTGTTTATGGCTGTTTATCATATTTCCTCCATTGAGTTTTGACTTGAGTATTGCCTTGAGTTCTCTGCATATATTCTTTCCTGATCGTTGTCCTTCATCTCTTGGTGTATATCCCCTCCCCTTCCCATTATTCCCAGGTATTTGTATCCTGTCTCATCTATGTGTTTGATGTTGCTCCCATCTGGTAGCTTTATCCCTTCAGTTCTCGTTACTTTGCCTTTTTGTATGTTGACTAAGGCGCATTTTTTCTATTCCAAACTCCATCTGATGTCCCAGATACAATCCTACAGTCTGGATAAGGGTATCTATTTCCTTGATGCTCTTACCATACGACTGATGTCGTCCATGAACATCAGATGGTTGATTCTGTGCCTCTTTCTTGAGTTGGTACCCGGCATCCATCTTCTGTAGTACTTTTGTCATGGGAATCATGGCTACTACGAAGAGTAGTGGGACAGTGAGTCGCCCTGGAAGATCCCTCTCCTGATATTAACCTCTGCTAGTCTTATTCCAGACTTGTAAGTATTGTATTCCAGTTGCGCCATTGTATTTTGAGGAAGCTGATGGTGTTTTCCTCTGCCCATATATTTTCAGGCATTCTATTAGCCATGTGTGTGGTATCATGTCGAAGGCTTTCTTATAGTCTATCCATGCCATGCTTAGGTTGGTTTTTCCTTCTACTGTTCTTCATTACCATTTTGTCTATCAGGAGCTGGTCTTTTGTGCCCCTACACTTCCTTCTGCAGCCTTTCTGTGGTGGGGGATGGTGTTTTGTCTCCTCTAGGTAGTTGTATAGCCTTTCACTGATGATACCTGTTAGTAAACTTCCACATTATTGGTAGGCAGGTGGATAGGCCTGTAGTTACTGGCTATATTTCCCTTACTCTTGTCTTTTTGTACTAAGGATGTTCTTCCTGTGGTCATCCATTTGGGTGCTTGGTGATTTGAGATACAATGCTGGAGTGTTCTGCTATTCGTGGGTGTAGGGCCTTGAAGTTTTTGAGCCAGTATCCATGGACTTCATCGGACCTGGGGCTTTCCAGTTTGGCATTTTCTTTAGTTGGTGTCGGACTGTGTCTGTCGTGATCTCTGTGAATCTTTGTTTTATTCTCCCTGTTTCTTCTTCCTGAACTTCCTGGAGCCATGTTGCAGTTTGTGTGTGATACCGGATTGCTCCATATGTTCTCCAGAGTCTCTTACTTTGTTCGGCTTCAGGAATTTTCTGGGTGGTTGTCTTCCCCTCTTAGTTGGCTGTATAATCTTTTTCTGGTTGGTTTCGAATAGTTTGTTCTGTTGGTATCCCCCCTTATTCCTGTTCATGTACCGTTGGACTCTGTGTGCTTTGGCTTAAGCCTCTGTTTTACATCTTCTATTGTGTTTGTTTAGTCCCCTCTCTTGTACTTTGTATTTCTCGTTGAGTTCCTCCCTTTTTGTTTATTGCTTCTTAGCCTTTTTTCTGCCATCTCTTTCAGTTTTACTCAAGTCAGATCTCATCACCATGATTTGCTTTTCCAGGCGCCTTTTCCAAGGAGGTTGCTGTTTTGGTTTCTGTTGGGTTGGTGTGCTGGTGGTGTTGGTGTTCGAATCCCCATCAGTTCTGCTACTAATCTTGCTCCTGCATATACCCAAAGTTATTTGTTTCTGTGATACTGGTGGTGTGTATTATGCCCATTATTCATTGACCTCACTTGTTTTCTCCCTTAATTTCTTGGTGTTGTAGGCTTTCATGGAAGGGATTTTTTGTTCTCTCTGTATCTGGCTCCATCCATTGCTAATCTTTTCTACCCATTCCGTCCTCTCTGTTACTTCGTCGGTTTCGTTCGTTTCTTCGTGTCGTTGTTTGGTACCTCATCCTCCCTGTCGTCTTCTGTGGCATCGTCTCTCAGTTCGTCTTCGTGTAATTCGTTGTCGTGTGACATTTCCCTTTCAGTTCTTCTCTTTCTGTTGGGGAGAGCCAGTTCTTTTTTCTTATGTTCCTTACTTGGTCTGCCAGCCTCTGCTCTGTTTGGGGGGTGTTATTCCTCTCATTCCAGATGTTGACAATCTTCTTCTATATCCTCTCTCCGTCGGGTTGCTTCTGATGTAGCATCTCCATATTTCCTTATTTTCTTCTCTTGTCCATCTCTTCCTTTTTGCCTCTGTAGCTCCAATCTCAGGCTGTTGATTACTGTCGTTGTGGTGATCAGTTGCTGGATGACGACCTCCAAGTACCTGACCGTCTTCCCCTTCAATTGGGTTGAATACCTGGTTGCCGGACGAAGCTCCTCTGTTGCCAGAGGTCCATTTACGTCGTTGTCGTTTATTCCTTCATTCTTTCCATCATTGCTGAGTTTTGCTATTTAACCCATAGCTGGACCCTACCCCATCAGGGATAGGTACTCATTTACAGCTGAGTAGACTGAGGAAATTATGGTAAAGATCCTTTCCCAAGGAATCAAACGCCGAGGAGAGCGGTCCACCCATCCAACGACTGACCAGCCCAATGTTGCTTAACTTGACTTAAGTCTATTGAAGACCTAACCCACTCCTCCACGGCGCACATATTTATATTTATTATTATTATCATATTATTATATTTATTTATTATTATTATTATTATTATTATTATACCCTGACGTCTAGACCGTCTCAAACACTGCACCATTCACCTGCCTTTATTAAGCAGACCATTACTAAAATATAAAAACGTTTATTCCAAATTGAACAAAGATTTGAGTACAACCATTATTATACTATGAGACGAAAAAATTTACCTCCTATCATTCAATTACAAATCAGCATGAAAGTAGGAGCCTCCAAAGGAAGTGTAATATCTGGTGGCTCATGATACTGGAGAGAAAGAGAGAGAGAGAGGAGAGAGAGAGAGAGAGAGAGAGAGAGAGAGAGAAAGGAAAGGGACATTCCTCGGACAAAGCCTTCATCTTTACAAATAATTTCTTTGATGTCGGTTAAAATGAAAATGAATAATGATTTTGCATATCTGAGGGAGATTATTTTCCATTAATGGTTCTGTTGCCTGGAAGAGGGAGAGCTTTTTACATAGCGATAAGGACTATTGCTAATATCATGAAGGGGAAAAAAAAATATTAAGAAATAATTAAAAACGTCATATCGTCACGAAGGGATAATCATATGTTTATTGTAGCGAAGAAAAACAGTGAGTGTCTTGGTTATTGTTTTTGTCTATTTTGAGTTTGGTATATTTCGTTGCTATATTATGTTCCTCATTTATGTCTATAGTTACTTGATCGCGAACTAATATTTCTATTTGTTTATTTAAATTAAATAATTATATGTATATTATTATATTCTAATATATATATAGATATATATCATATATATATATATATTTGTATATATATTTTTATATATATATATATATATATATATATATATATATATATAATTATATATATATATATATGAAAAATGTGTATGTATGAATGTTTACAACTATACAGTACTTACAATAATTCCACCTTTCCATCACATACCCTTTAACTCATCATTAATTTCACGCTTTCCATATTCCAGCACAAAATCCATTTCATACATTTACACGACAAACATATTGATATCAATTCACCAAAACAAAATAAAAGAATAAATGTTTTTTTTTTCGTTTTAATTTCCACAAAACGCGTAATCTGTTTATGGTACTTCTATTCATTCATATGGCTTGGGAACTTTCATGGATTCTTTATCAACTGTTATTTTTTATCATCTCTCTCTCTCTCTCTCTCTCTCTCTCTCTCTCTCGTATCATTCTCCTTTCCTATCATACGTATTGTGTGCTTTTTATTTCAGTCATCTCATTTTTTCTCCTATTGTAAGTTTTCCGGAAGATTATTCTTTCTATGTTTTAGCAAATATTTTCTTTTTCATATTTCAATGAGGCAGAATGAGTAAACATTTTTGTTGTTTAACAATGTCTTTGCTTACTATCCTTTTCGTGGTTTGCATTCTTCACATATTCACATACATTTACATTCATATTTATAACACATGCAAGTTTACATACCTGGACATTTTATAATATCATGGCTTCTGTGAAATGAATAATATTTTATCCCTCTAAAATGTAATAGCAAGGAGAGGGAACATACCATTTGTCAAGATCCTGTTTGTATAGATATCATTCTCTCTCTCTCTCTCTCTCTCTCTCTCTCTCTCTCTCTCTCTCTCTCTCTCTCTCATTTCTTGTACAGCTGACCATGAACAGACACGATGACCAACTTCTGAAAAGCCTAAAATTTGTTGCTCTCAGCGAAATCTCTCTGCGATCAAATTCTGTGTTCTAGAGTAGGAAGGCATCTATTTCCATTCCAGCAAAGGTGCCCAGCTGAAATTTCATTTGGAACATTAAACACTCCGTCCGTTGAATCAGGCAGTCTCTTCCATTGTTTTCGTGTGCCATTTTATGCAGATCTTCTTGTGAAAGAAAGCGTTTCTTCCTTTCTCTTACGAAAATAGGAGTCAACAGCTGCATTTAAATCGAATTACTATATGATTGCAGAAACTGTTCACAAAGTCACCAGGATAATATAGACTAGCATTAAAATGAGTCTGCAATATTATGTTGCTTTGATTTGGGAGTCTTTTTTTACTTATAAATAAAATATTTGATGTTACGTTTGTATTTACGTATAAAAAATCAAGTGAAAACCTTTAGACCGAAATTAGTTCTCAAAACAGCATTAGAATTAGTGCTGTATGCTCTCTAAATTAGGCCAGGTAGATGAAAACATTGCTATGAAAACAACAAGGATGCTGCTTAGTAAGAGGGCACAACACTAACGAGAGAGAGAGGAGATTGAGAGAGAGAAGCGAGAGAGAGAGAGGAGAGAGAACGTGCAATCTTCTTGTGTTGAAGGATTATGAAGAGTCTAATGAGGAGAGAAACAAAAATAAAGGAAGACGGTTGCCGCTCGGAGCAACCCAGGTAGGAGCGGCGTCCTCCATAAAAGGCCTCACCAAGAGTAAGAGGCCCCAGGCAGTGGTAGTCTTTTCAACGAGGGGAAAGTGGCGCTAGTTTTCTCCGTTCCCAGGCAAGTTTTGCAATATGGAAACCTTGTTTTTGTTATGAGAGGGGTTTGAGGAAATGTAAGATGGGAAGAAAAAAGAAGATAAACGGAGGTCCAGTACAAAAGGAACGAAAGGGGCCTGCTGTTGTGTGGGGAGAACATTACTGGGGGAGAAGTCTTAAATTTCCCTTTTAGAGTTATATATATTATATATACATATATAGTATATATAGATATATAATATAGATATATATATTATACATATAGAGATAAGATAGACATAGATATATATACATATATATGATAGATCCTATATATTATATATAACATATTATATATATACAGAGATATATTATACATATAATTATTTATATACATAATCTTAGAGAATCATATATATATATAATTACAGTATATAGAATATATAAACGACATAATATATATATATAACTCTAAAAGATCGATAGCAATAATATTATCTATATATAGACTAGAATTATATATCTATATTTAATAGAGAATATATATCTAATAATCTTAATTAGAGATAATCAAATATATTATATAGATTATATATATATACATAGATTTATTATATATATTTAATATCTAGTATCTATATAAATAAACTATATATATTTATCTGTATTTAATTATATATATAAATATATCATATAATAATTAATCCTAGACTAATATCTATAATATATTATTAATATAGATAATAATTTAATTAATTACATATAATATATATGATATATATATTTAGCAGCAGATTAAAGTTTGGTTGGACTGGTGGTCCTTTCGTTCTTGATCTCTCTCCTCCTCTCTCTCTCCTCTCTCTCTTCGCTCCTCTCTCTTCGCTTCGATCTCTCTTCTCTCCTCTCCTCTCTCTCTCCTATCTCTATATATATATATATATATATATATATATATATAATATAATAATATATATAGATATATATATATTATATATTATATGTATAATATAATATATATATTATATATATATAATATATATATATCATATATATAATAATATATAATAGTTATATATTATTATATATATTATATTATTATATATATATATGTAAGATATATAGCAAATATATTTATATAAGATTATATATAACATATATATATATATAATATAAGTAATATATATCTATATAATATGTTATTTATAATATATTATATATATATAATTACTCTATAAATTATTAATACATATAATATATAGATATATAATATAAATTATTATAATTATATATAACGAATATATTTATGTCTACATCTAATATATATATATAATATTATATTATATATAGATATATATATAAAGTATATATATATATATATAATATTATATAGAGTTATATATTATTTATATAACCTATATATTTAGATATATATATTATATAATTATGTATATATGTTATAATTAGAATAACAGATATAGTAAATATTATATAATATATATATATATATAATATATATAATATATTATATATAATAATTTTATATATGTAATAATATAATCTAATTAGTATCTTCTATATATTATATATATATAGCTTTATATATATATATAAGTATATTATATATATATATATATATTATTATCTAGTATATATATTATTATTATATATACTCTACTATATTATATAATTATTTATCCTATATCTATTATATATAATATAGAGAGAGAAGAGAGGAGAGAGAGAGAGAAGAGAGAAGAGAGGAAGAGAGATCAAGCAACGAAGGACAGCCAGCTCCACCCCGACTCATCTGCTGCATAAATATAAAACACAACAGCCAGAAGAAAGATCCGGCGAACGGGTTCCCCCTTTCAGCATCCGGAATGGTCCTCTGAGGAGGGAGCATCCGAGGTCAACGAAGCGATGTTAAAACAGGGAATGCTTTGTTTGCTAAGATGCAAGAATCCATAATGGTGTGGTGTGTTTGGTTGGGTGTGGTGGGTTGGCTGTACGCACGCAAAAGCGGCCTCCCAAGGCAGCCTTGAAATGGATAATGGGCCAGATGCAGTCGATAATGGGAGAAAAACGACCAAGTTCAAATGAATTCTAATTAGGGAAGAAAGCACCCTCTTGGAGAATGAAAGGTCCGACTGGGGAACTTTTCTTTCTCTCTCTCTCCTCTCTCTATCCTTCTTCTGTATGGTTTTTGGAAGATTGCTGGCAAGGAAAACGACGGAAAAGATTTGTATACAACAGGAACGTAAAGCAAAAGATTTATTTTTTTATGTTTCTTGTTGGTGTGTTTTCTTTCGTAAATATCATAACATTGATATTCAGAAACTAAATATCTCATCTCTCTCTCTCTCTCTCTCTCTCTCTCTCTCTCTTAACTGATAAGAGAGAGAGATAGATGTGGGAGGGAGGTGAAAGAGAAGAGATCAAAAGTATTGTGAAATAAGCCTGATAATTCCTTTTCACGAATCGTTTATATTCAGTGAAAGCAGTATTTCCCCGCAATTAACTTTCTTAAGAAAGCAAACATTCTGCTTCAAAAGGAACGGACCTCTTAAGTTTAATCAAGAGAACTACAGCGCCTGCCTCTAATGTAAATTGAATATCTAGAAACGGTAGAAATTATAAAAAAAATAATAATTCACTTAGGTTACATGAACATTCTCGTTATAAAGAAAATTTATTTGCTAAACAATTTTAAGTTTCATTCAAAACCAGACATCGTATTTATAGAAAGCTCGGGTAATTGATATACGCATTGTGAGGAAATTCTCCCCTGGGGATGACCATTTGGTCATCGATCACTCCGAAGACTAAAGGGTATTATTCTTCACGCCTGTAATATCAAGAGAGGACCCACTAATTATTCCCCCTTTCTAGTCCTGTCGAAATCTACAAATTCCCCTCAGTCCAAAGAAGGCCAATTAGGTCCCCATTTCCTTCGTGCGACGTAAATTACCGTAACCTCTGGCTCCTGTTTGGTTAGGTAACCGTAGTTCGCCTTGTTTCAGCTTCATAACTGCAAGACGAATTTTCAGATGTAAGTTTGATACACATACATACATACATCCTACATACATACTACATACATACATACATACTATACATACATACATACACATAACTACATACATACATACATACATACATACATACATACATAATTCATACATACATATATATATAGATATATATATATATATATATATATATATATAATATATATATATATATATATATATATATATATATATATATATATATTGTTACGACCCCGTGTAGGGCCGTAGTTCAGGTTCTTTAGATTTTAATTTTTTAAAGGAGTCGTAGGCAGTATATTATTTATGTAACTCGGTGAATTGAGGGAAGACAGAACAAAACAAAAACTGGCAAAAATCTAACAACATTTATTACACTTCACTTAAATAAATTCAACCTGGTTATCAGGAGTAACCTAAAGCTACTAAGATGAACTCCAACAGACTACAAAATAACTTGGAGGACTAATATACCGAGTCCTCTAAATACCCAGGTTGACCTACAGCTAATAATCTAAACCCTAACATAGAAAAACTAAACGGATCAAAAGTATGGCTCATATATTAAGCCGGGCCCATAAAAATCAACAAACCATTATCCTATTACTAAATAGATAGGCAGAAGGAAGTCAGGAGAAATGAAAAGGCAGAAAACCTTAAAATACCTGCCTACCACACAAATGTTAAAGACTAAACCCAATAACAAAATAATAAAACGTAACACATTGCTGCATACAAATGCGCCTATCACATTAAGCCACATGCATGAATAATTAACTACACGTTCATAAAAGAATTATGTTGAGGGTCATAATTTATAGATACTATATATATATCTCCACACTGCACTAACTATCCGTGAGATACTTATATCAATACTTATCCATATATGGATTAGACAACAGAGAGGGGTTGAACGTTCATCAGCATCAGAGGGAGTATCATTAACACCAGGTAAACGGACTGAGCATATCCATAACGATAATGAAAAGATCGTAACTTTACCTGGGTAATGACTCCCTACGTTCCTCCTAACGGACCCTCGGTCCACAGACGAGCAGCGTAGCAGATGTGAGACGCTCTTTGATCACGGCTATAGTACCTCCAACAGTGCCGGGACGGAACGACAGCACCGTCTTTCCCGCGGGACTCCTCAGGTGGGGAAAATGACGCAAAGCGTAAGGTCGACCAAGTGACACATACACTTGCAGGACGTAACAAGCGAAGGTGGCTATCTCGCAGGTGAAAAGATAACACCCCTGCATATGTGGGCGTGATCCAAAGAAGTGTAGCAATTTTACCGCAGTTGGGGGGGGGGGGGGGGGGGCTCGAAAGACACCAGAAAGAAACATCCTTCAAAGCGCACAATTACTTATGAATTTAAGAAAAGAAAAAGGGAAAAGTCAATCAACGGCTGCTAAATTAGATCTTACGTCTGAGATCAAGGTAGGGTCCGAACTCCTCGTCCCAGGCTGCAGCAATCTCGTTCACGGTTCTCACTCAAACCCAAACACTCGAAGAGAAAAAAAAATAAACAAAAGAGTTAATGGCCATTCACTAATTAACGAAGGCGGAGGGGCGCAGGTTATCGCAGCACTCTTATGAAAAGGGCAGTTAGCAATTACTCCTGCCGAAGGCCGAATTTATTTATAAATAATGAAATAACTTAATTTAACATGACACCTTCCTCCCAAAGAAAAATAATTTTCATTCACTAAATGCAAAATTTTTTTTTTTATGATAAGCCATGGCTGGACAAAACATCAGAAAATGCAAGGCCACAAAAAAGAAAAAAAATTAAGGGTACATTCTAATGCTACTGTAAACCACTGATAAGATAAAATATCTATTAAAACCAAAGCAAAACAAAAAAAATAACGACGTCTTAAACCTAGTATCTACAGTAAAACCTCCAAAACCAATGACAAGGTAAAAAAAAACATCTTAAACCTAAAACAAAGGACAAGAACATAGCAAGTTATAAATACATCACCAAACATTTGGAGAGAAATTCAATCCTATACCTGTCAACAATAAATTTTAGTAAGCATACAAAGAGGGGAAAAAAAACTAGAATTATCCACACCAACCAAGGTCCTGGAACAATTTACAAGAGCACAAACCTTTTACCCGAACTAAATAAATATACATACCTCGAGACATGGATGTAACCTCAACACATGCAACCAGGAACACGGAGAGGGCCCTAAGAAACAGAGAAGAGGCCCAAACTTAGATACGTGAGAGAGCATCTGGGATGCAGTTATCCACCCCTTTAATGTGTATTATAATTAAATTGAACTCTTGTAGCTGAAGGGCCCAACGAAGAATCCTCTGGTTTGATCCCTTCATACGTTCAATGAATACCAACGGATTGTGGTCGGTCCAAATTTCTATGGGGAACGAAAAAGTTGGTTACATATGGTTTAAAATGTACCAATGTCCGCACCAATGCCAGAGCCTCCTTCTCAATGGTGGAGTACTTTTCTTTCCGCCTCCAGTAACTTCGGACTTCGGATCCGAAGATTGCAGGTTCGGATCCTGTCACGGTCGCCACTTGTACGACCTGTGTAGGCCGTAGTTCAGGTTCTTTAGATTTTAATTTTTTAAGGAGTCGTAGGCAGTATATTATTATGTAACTCGGTGAATTGAGGGAAGACAGAACAAAAACACTGGAAAAATCTAACAATACAGGTTTTACTTTACCTACATCTGGTTCATTACTAACCTGGGGATCAACAGTTTTGCCATCTTACTCTCTGAAATAGAATTGTTTGAAATTAATGAGATTGGCGCAGGCCGATTAGCATTATTTTGATTCTTTGGAGGTAACGGCTCCTGGCTCTACATTCAACTTGTCGATGCCCTGGCTTATTACACCAAAAGCAATTACCTCTAACTTGATTGGTTTTTTACCAGAATTGCCACGGTTAGAAAAAACCAGAGTGTGCCCACCACTCGAGTCCTTTCTGAGGCCACTACCAACATGATTGCTCATGCTACTATTTGGAGTACTAGACTGATTTTAAAGGGGTTATTTGACTTAGTAGACAAACTACTATTATTATTAGGGGATGAGGACGAGAAGTTACTGACCCAGCCGTATGGGTCAGGACAAACTCATCAGCTACCTGAGTCCGCCTTGGATAACGTTAAAATTTTAGTGTCCTCCAGGTGAACCCTCAATTCTTTGTTACACACACCTTCTTAAACTCCTCCAGTACCATCAGTTCCCTCAAAGAAGAGAAAGAAGCAACTTGACGACTTTTCAGCCAGTTGTCAAACTGCTCCTCCTTGAGACGAGCGTACTCACATAAGACATAGAATTGGGCTTGCCAGTGGTTCGGAATCTCTGGCGATAGGCCTCAGGGACCAAATCATAGGCCCTGAGAACCAAAGCCTTTTACTTTGTCATAATCTCTGGCAAGACCCTCTTCCAATGCATTATACACCCGGAGTGCCTTGCCCCTCAATCTACACTGTATGAGTACCGTCCACATTTCTGTGGGCCAAGACAACCGGGTGGCAACTCTCTCAAAAGCTTTAAAAAATTCTGGTACGCTCCCCTCATCAAAAATTGGAACTAACTTTAGAGCAGCTGAAATATTAAATTTGTCTGATGATGAGCTATAGGAGAGCTAAAATGATTAGGGGACCCTTGCACCTTGGCCAACTCAAGCTTAAGCTTGACCAACTCAATCTCATGTTTCCGGACCCTCTCGCCCTCCTCAAACTGCAGTTTCAATAACTCAATCCTCTTACAAATTATATGAATTCCTCCTGCCCCTGGGCCAATACAGGAGTGGAAGGTGCTACATGGTTGGGTACAGCCTCTTCAGCTAAAAAAGGATTAGTTGATATATTAAAATTTGTAAGAGTCCTGGCCGAGTAGGAAAATTGCCGGACCTTGATACATAACCTTTACTGCAGGGGGGTCAGCGAACAGGGACAAACCAGGATTTACGCTTACATCATCGACTATGGACCCCTCTTGGTCCGACTCAAGATCAGTGCCTCTCTCAAAATCACTGGCTAGGCCTCTAGCTACCTCATTGCCCTCAGCCAAACCTAGGGACACTTTTTTCCTTAACCAGTTTTAACAAATTGGTCCGAGTGTCAGAGGACTTATGAGGGATCTCCAACCACCGGGCACACCGTACCAAATAGCCTTGTCAAAAACTCCTAAATATTTTAAACAGTCAGGCCGAACCCAAGAATTCTGACGGGTCAAAAAGTAAAGTCCTCCATTTTAATGAAAATTATATACTAAGGGGAAGGAAGCAACTAGACACCCAAAAATCAAATATCAACAATAATACTGTCACACCCCTCCCAGAGCTGAACTGCTTCCTCAAACACCGAGTACACTGCGTACGATCCTGTCACGGTCGCCACTTGTTACGACCTGTGTAGGCCGTAGTTCAGGTTCTTTAGATTTTAATTTTTTTAAGGAGTCGTAGGCAGTATATTATTTATGTAACTCGGTGAATTGAGGGAAGACAGAACAAAAAACACTGGAAAAATCTAACAACATTTATTACACTTCACTTAAATAAATTCAACCTGGTATCAGGAGTAACCTAAAGCTACTAAGAGAACTCCAATAGACTACAAAATAACTTGGAGGACTAATATACCGAGTCCTCTAAATACCCAAGGTTGACCTACAGCTAATAATCTAAACCCTAACATAGAAAAACTAAACGGATCAAAAAGTATGGCTCATATATTAAGCCGGGCCCATAAAAATCACAAACATTATCCTATTACTAAATAGATAGGCAGAAGGAAGTCAGGAGAAATGAAAAGGCAGAAAACCTTAAAATTACCTGCCTACACACAAATGTTAAAGACTAACCCAATAACAAAATAATAAAACGTAACACATTGCTGCATACAAATGCGCCTATCACATTAAACCACATGCATGAATAATTAACTACACGTTCATAAAAGAATTATGTTGAAGGTCATAATTTATAGATACATATATATATATCTCCACACTGCACTAACTATCCGTGAGATAACTTATATCAATACTTATCCATATATGGATTAGACAAACAGAGAGGGGGTTGAACGTTCATCAGCATCAGAGGGAGTATCATTAACACCAGGTAAACGGACTGAGCATATCCATAACGATAATGAAAAGATCGTAACTTTACCTGGGTAATGACTCCCTACGTTCCTCCTAACGGACCCTCGGTCCACAGACGCAGCGTAGCAGAGTGATGACGCTCTTTGATCACGGCTATAGTACCTCCAACAGTGCCGGGACGGAACGACAGCACCGTTCCCTTCCCGCGGGATCCTCAGGCGGGAAAATGACGCAAAGCGAAGGTCGCAAGTGACACATACACTTGCAGGACGTAACAAGCGAGGTGGCTATCGCAGGTGATAATACCCCTGCATACGTGGGCCGTGATCCAAAGAAGTGTACAATTTACCGCAGGTGGCCTCAAAGACCAGCGAAACAATCCTCCAAAGGCACAATTACTTATGAAGAAAAAGAAAAGGCGTCCACCAACGGCTGCTAAATTAGGATCTACGTCTGAGATCAAGGTAGGTCCGAACTCCTCGTCCCAGGCTGCAGCAATCTCGTTCACGGTTCTCACACAAACCCAAACACTCGAAGAGAAAAAAAAAATAAACAAAAGAGTTAATGGCCATTCACTAATTAACGAAGGCGGAGGGGCGCAGGTTATCGCAGCACTCTTATGAAAAGGGCAGTTAGCAATTACTCCTGCCGAAGGCCGAATTTATTTATAAATAATGAAATAACTTAATTTAACATGAACATATATATATTATATATATATACATACATACATACATACTACTACATACATATATATATATATATATATATATATATATATATATATATATATATATATATAATATATATATATATGTGTGTGTGTGTGTGTAGTGTGCGCGCGCTGATGATGTTTGACAGAAAATTGTACACACATAGATACATACAAACACACTATACATATATACACACATTCATACATATATATGTGTGTGTTTGAGTGTATGCGTGCACGTTAAAAAGATCTTGCTTTGAAATGACACATCCACAATCTGAAAATAAGTTGGAACAGTTCAGCCTTCCACAGACTAAGATGTCAATGAAGTAGAGGGAACCATCGACTCAATTAGTCCGGTTGCCTATGTTACTTGTCAGATATTCAAAACAGAAATGAGATATCACAACTGGAAAAAGCCTGTTTTCAATTTGCTCTCGAGTTTTTCTGAAAAAAATTATAATTATATATATATATATATATATATATATATATATATATATATATATATATATATATATTGTGTGTGTGTGTGTGTGTGTGTGTGTGTGTTGTGTGTGTATGTATGTATAACTGAATCACGAAAGTTAGGAACGTGATAAATCTATAAATAAAGATAAATGCCACGAAGGAAAAATAAACGAAGGAGTATCTGCGAGACCTTTCGACGTTAAACGTCCCTACTTTAAGCAGAAACTGACAAGACATGAGGAGAAACCATACAAGATTCGTATAATGACGATAGGGATGATAGAGACCAGTACCTAGAATCCGACGTATATCTGACAGATAGGGATTATAAAGAGATTAGTACCTAGATCCGTAACACCTGAAGATGAGTAACCTCCCAAACAGATGCCCCTTACATAAACAATGGGTGCAATTAAAGGTTTAAGACAATCATCTCAGATACAAGGACAAGACAATTAAAGGATTATAGGTGACAGCTATTCAGAACTTGGTAAACAAATCCATATTCACAATACCTATTCACATTACATGTCAGACATACATTACAACGAAGATAACTCTAAGGCAACTAATTTTATTTAAGACTGTAATTATATCTCTTTGAGGTCATTCGTTAAACATGTTACAAAAACAACTAAGGTTCTAAATGAAAAAGGCCACGACTAACAATGAAATTACAATGAAAGGATTTCCCATTGCAATGGGAAATCCATTATCACCACTACTCTCAAACTTGTAAATGGAATTCTTTGAAAACGCTACTGACCTAATATCATTTATATTCCTGTAAAGTGCTATCGTTATGTTGATGATATTTTAGCTGCTCTGACTGTCGGTATTGATGTAAATGATTTACCCTCTAAATTAAATAACCAGGTACCATCAATTAAGTTTACTCTAGAAATTAGAAAAAGACAATTGCCTCCATTTCTTAGATGTTTGATACATAGAAACCATTTCAATGTAAATTCAGTATTTATATGAAACCGACCAACAACTTAACTTATGTTCATTTCTTCTCAGGCCACCATCTTAACATAAAAATATCAATTTTTTTCTTCTATGTTTTACGAGCATTGCGTATTGTCAGTCCACAATATTTGGATCAAGAAATTGAATACATAAGAAAATAGGTAAAGATTTATGCTATCCTTCACATATATTAGATATTTGTTATAATAAAGCCCACAAAAGTTTTATAGTGTAAGTAACACGCAGAAAGAAAATTCTAAGAACATTCTCAGTTTGCCTTATTTTATGGATTTGAAACCATTAAATCATTGTTAAAAGCTTTTAATGTCAACCTTGCTTTTTTTCCTATAGTAACACACTAAAAGGAATGATAATAAAAATGGCCCCATAGAAAGCAACAACATAATATATTAAAATTCCATGTATGGATTGTCCCTCATTTTATCTCGGACCAGTCTAGCAAAGGCCTAGAAGTAAGGCTAAGCCAGCATAAATATTCTGTAAAAAAACTGGGCAAACATCTAATGCAATATTCATTCATTTAAGTGAAAACAACCACCGAATAAAATTGGGTTGGTAGTTCAGTAATTGCAAGGTCAAGAGATGTCTTATCACGAAATCTTTTAGAATCTGCTTTAATACAACTTCTTACTTTTTCATTGTAATTTCATGTTAGTCGTGGCCTTTTTTCATTTAGACCCTTGTATTTGTACATGTTTCAGAATGACCTCAAAGATATAATTACAGACTTAAATAAAATTAGTTGCCTTAGAGTTTATCTTTTTCGGTGTAATGTATGTCCTGGACATGTATTGTGAAATATGTATTGTGAATATGGATTTGTTTACCAAGTTCTGAATAGCTGTCACCTATAATCCTTTAATTGTCTTGTCCTTGTAACGAGATGATTGTCTTAACCTTTAATTGCACCCATTTTTTATGCTTGTTGGAAGGTTACTCATCTTGCAGGTGTGTCGGATTCTAGGTACTAATCTCTTTATAATCCCTATCTGTCAGTTTATACGAATCTTCTTGTATTGTCCTTTTTTATTTTTCCTCATGCATGTCAGTTTCTGCTTGGTAAAGGATGTTTAACGACGAAAGGTCTCGCAGATACTCCTTTGTTTATTTTCCTTCGTGGCATATATATATATATATATATATATATATATATATATTATATATATATATATATATATACATATATATATATATATATAGATATATACATTTATATATATATATATATATATATATATATATATATATTATATATATATATATATATATACATATATATATATATATATATATATATATATATATATATATATATATATATATATATATATATATATATATATATATATATTATATATATATATATATATATAAATACAAATATATATATATATATATATATATATATATATATATATATATATATATATAGATATATATATATATAGATATATATATATATATATATATATATTATATATATATATATATATATATATAATATATATATATATATATATATATATATATATATATATATATATATATATATATATATACTATATAATATATATATAGTTTATAGCCCAGAGATGGGCAAATCACTTCTTGAGAAGAGTTAGCAGGAATACCATTGAATCTTGTTTCATCAAGTCAAATAAAGGAAATGTTCTAAATTTAAGTCTTGGATTATTTTAACTTGATGCCTTCATAATGAAAAAAGTTGTAGATAAATATAACAACAAAATTTAAAATATATTCAGTTTTTACATGTTTTGGACTGTACGAATACTTTGTAGTTTTCTGTTAAGGTTAAATCTTTGTTTAGGTTTGTGACCATGTGATATCCGATAATCATGGACTGTCTCTTTAACTTTTACCCTTTTGACAATTAACCATGTGCTATTTTTCATCTTGTTTACCTGAGAATTTATTCTCCAATTGTATTTCATTCGATCCTTGACAATGTCTTTGTAAAGACGAAAGCGCTTGGATTTCTGAACTATCATTTTTCTTTGATATTCGGTTATATTACATATATATATATATATATATATATATATATAAAAATATATATATCTATATCATATATATATATGTGTGTGTGTGTGTGTGTTTGTGTGTGTGTGTGTGTAAATAGTAAAGAGGAATGTACAGATTCATCATTTTTTAACTTCCCTGGAGACTGAGAGTTCGGGCGACAGCTTAAGAATGCTGATGTACCTAAGCAGTCAGTGATCGTCCTGTAGTTATGTGCGTTCGAGAGAAGGTGACTTTGAAACCAGTTGAAAGTAGTTTTCAGGGCGTTGACAAAGAGTGTGAATTCATGTGTACGTGTGCGCCTCTTCGTTCATATGGCATGCTTAGCCAAAACTATGGAGAGACTTACGGAGAGGTCTGTGCGAGAAAGGCAGAAGCCACGATGGCATATGCCAAAAAGTTTCCTTTTGAGAGTGTGTGATATTCCAGGGCTCCAATGGGTTAAGAGTTATTGTAATTTAGCCAAAGATGTGGCTTCCTCTGTTTTTTTGACATTTTGTAAGATGTTCTATTTAAATTAATCTTTTGACTTTGTCTTTACAATTGTGTGTGCTCACTAGTGTGTCTCCTGTCTTTAAACAGGCAGATATAGGGGGCTAAGAGGGGCTGAGGGAACGTGTCCTAGTGGAGGGGACTAAGTGTCATGAGGGGACGTGTTTTGGAGAAGAGATAATTGATGTGACTAATTACTGATTAAGACTATTAAAATCCGGGGGGTTGTCTGTGAGACTTGAACTGTGAGTTTATCATTCTGTTAATTATCCTGTGAGAACCTGAATTATTCAATTAGTACTTTACTCTGAATAAACGTATATTTTTGTAGCTCGGACTCTGATTTGGTAACATTAGATAATGGAGTGGAGGTTTGCGAGAGAGAGAGAGAGAGAGAGAGAGAGAGAGAGAGGGGAGAAAGTGCTTACCAGACTTAGTTTTCGCCTTCCGCTCTTGGCTAAATGCTTACCAAATATGAGAAAAAAAATAACGGGGCGATGCTCCCGTTGTTTAGATATATGTATGTATATATATATATATATATATATAGATATATAAATATATATATATTGCTACGTTATTGATCTCTTTCGTCTACCCAGCATTCAAGTAATTATTTTGATTTGTAAAACGGCAGCCATATCCCTCCAAGTATCAGCTGATTTTAGGCGGGAAACCCAAAACACGCCAGCCAGGGATAGGGAATTTCCTGTGAGAGGGAAGAGAATAGACTCTTGTCAGCTTTAGGGACGTATCTCAAAGGGAAGGATGTAGGCAGACTGGTACTTCTTAGGCCTATATCTTAAGCTCTTTTTCCTGTGAACCCTCTGCTGGCTGTATGTTCTGTTTCCAGGATTGCCCTGCTCGTGGGGGGTCAAGTTGACCCCCAACACCCATGAGAGCCACCTGCGATCTCTCTCAGACAGCTCCAGTTTCGGGACCTCGGACGGATGTCGACCACCCGCCTTGCCATTTATGCCTATCCATGGGTTTACTGGCGCGCCAAGAGACCCAGACCTGAGACAAAGCCGGGCGCCACATTTTCTACAAAGGTCCACACTGAACATGGCATCCAGGTATGTCTTGTGAACAGCATATTGCCAGTCCCTTACATCCGAGTGCCTAATTACTCCCCATTTTCCCAATCCAAACTTCTATATCAAAAGAACTCATCCCTTTGTTTCCTCTCACTGCCTCATGGCCGCATGCTTCCCCTTGTGTGATCGTCCCAGACAAATGGATTCTTAAGTGCATACCTCAGTGAAACATTAGAGTTCCTTTGTCCCAGTGTTAGAGAACTGAATAATCGTAATTTGTGCAAGAAATCCTTTTTTCTTTATCTTGTGTAATCTGGGATCCTTTTCCAGATTCCCTGAGTCACGTGTCAAGTCTGTCTGCCCGCAAGTGTTGCATTGCCGCAAGATTTCGAAACCAGCTTTATTAGTGACTTTCATTTTGCGCCAGCTATCATTCACTTGAGAGATATTATTAGTCCATGTGGGGACCAGTTGCATTTACTTAAACCTTGGCTGTTAAGCAGCCTCTTGTAAATAAATAGCTGTAAAGTACTTAGCTGAGTTTCTGGCGACCTTTCCTCTAGAGTAAATTATCACTATAAATCCTTTTATGGTAAGTTCAAGTAAATTATTGTTTTTCCTTCAATTATTCCTGTTTACGTATTGTAGTTTCTTTCAAGGCCAGCTCATACGTAATAATATATATATATATATATATATATATATATATATATATATATATATATATATATATATATATATATATATATTATATATATATCTCTTTCACTGTGTACTTTCTGATACACTCACACACATTAAACTTGACCCCCCCCCTAATCTAGACTGAACGAAGCTAGTGACCCCATCGAAACTAACCGATTCCATGAATCCTTCCTTGCTCTTCAGATAAAGAACATTAAAAAAAATAATAAAAAAAGCAGCCATCTGGTTATTTGGACTCCTGAGCAAATACTGCAGTTTTGTGGAAAAGGCTTAAAGGATATTAGGAAAACAACTCGCTACTGACTGCTGTTGTAGATGGGACGTGAGCAAAGGATTTCTGTTAATTGTTGGAAGTGGAAACTGCATTTGTTTTCACTTCGCTACAATATGTACGCTTGCTTTTGTTCGACTCTGAATTTGAATTTCCTTTTTAGTTTGTCATTTCTTTGCCCTTTATTAATCATATTCAGATGTGTCAGTCCTAGAGAGAGAGAGAGAGAGAGAGAGAGAGAGAGAGAGAGAGAGAGAGATCGTATATACCTCTATATAGCCTGGCGGACACAAACCGTTCCATTATTTATAGCCTCCAACAAACCTGAAACCAAGCGAATGAGTGACTGAGCGGAATATGAATATTTGCATAAAACTGACTCTCCCGGATTTGCCAGATAACTGTACAAAGTTATAAAGTAAAAATAAAAACGGAGATGTGAAAGTACACCGTGAAAATGGTTCCGTGAAATCCTGACTAAATGTGTTTTGGGGTTCCAGCCATTGGAGGGAAAGGTCCCGCCTATTTTTATAGGACCGATGCAGATGTTCTGATGATGAAGATTCTCTCTCTCTCTCTCTCTCTCTCTCTCTCTCTCTCTCGCTGCGTGTGTGTGTGTGCGAGTGTATGTGCGAGTGTGATGTGTGTGTGTGTGTGTGTGTGTGCTTGGATCACTCATGATATACTTAACTGTTAAGGATCATTCCAGCTAAGAATCAGAGAGAAAGACAGACAGACAGAAAGAAACGAGCGTCCAGACCTCTCTCTGGGAAGTATAACAAATCATCAAATGAACCAGGATGGTGTGTGTTTATGTATATGTACGTATTTGTGTGTGTGTGTGTCAGCGCTGAAAGGGAAATTGAGAATAAAAGGGTTGAAAGGCGTCAACAGGAGGTTGAGGAAAGAAAGATGGAACAGAGACAATATGAAAGGAGGAACAGTAAAAGGAATGAAAGGGGTAGCGTCTAGAAGTCAAAGAGACTCTGCAAATTACCTTTTAATTAATGCCGACAGTGCACCACATGAGGTGCACTGGTGGCAATACCCCCCTCCCCCACCGCAAGCAGTGATTGCTGATGTAATTGGGTATGGTTTATGAATTATGAACAGTGCATTGTTATTGAAATTAAAATTTAAAATTATAAATAAAAATTAAAATTAAAAACTAAAATACATAGTAAAAATAAAATTAAAATAATGATAAAATCTAAATTAAAGATAAAATTTCAAATTAAAAATAAAACCTGAAATTGAAAATAAAATTTCAAATTAAAAATAAACGTAAAATGCTCTGTTGTTCCTCAATATTTTATGAAAGCGAAAGTTTACATCAGAATAAAATACAATACAAATAAAATAAAATATATTCCACGACAATTGGCAGAGGTTCCATGCTTGCAAGCACTGAAATCGAATGAACAAATTCCTCCCATTTCAACATCAACATTAGGTAGCAATTGCAAGGCAGCCTTTATGCACCGCCCGGAAACACTTGAAGGCCCACATGGGCGTGTCTCGTTAACACCTATCTCATCCTACACATCCTGGAGGAGGCCTGGCGAGTCCTCTGGAACAAGAGACGAAGGATCCCCTCCAACCTCCACCGAAAGGAAAGAAAAGATGGATAGCCTCCTTCATTCTCATGGGAGCAGTAAAGGACAAAGTGCTCGAAAAGCCTTGGCGTTTATGGAACCACGAAGTGTCATGTTGTCACATCAAGAAATTTTGTCATGTCACTTTAAAGTGTCATCTTTGCAGACCACGAATTATTGCGCTGTCACACTATGACAGTCCATTTTGTCACACATAATAGTTTCGTGCTGTCAGACCATGAAGTGTCATGTTACACTCTGTCATACTAAGATCTATGTTGTCATACTAAAGTCTATGTTGTCACACTAAAATCATAATGCTGTCTGCCATGTCGTGTTATATTGTCACACCAAAAAGTTCCTGTTGTCAGACCATGAAGGTCTGTGCAAAACTCTTCCCTGCAATTGCAAGGTAGCTGCTGCCTGTGAATACAATTGACTCTGGTGTTTAGAGAGTTATATTTGCGAGGATGTGATTCAGAATCCATATTCTGCGTCTATGTTCAAAAACCTCCCAGCTACTGTAATTGTTAGAATTGTTCTTGGTTTATGAATGCATGAAAGAGATTAAAGTATTTTACTTTAAATCATTATTGCATTCTGTACTTGAAAATATTATCCCATGTTTTAATTTTTTGCTTAGAACGTTTCGTATGTTTGTATTGTTCGTATATGACCTAACCAACCTTACCTAACCTGAACCTTAACTTAACCAACCAACCTCACCAAACATTAACCTGACCTAGAGTAGTACCCTGTCCTCAACCTAGTGAATGACTTTAGTCTGAAAACATTCCATAAAACTTAACTTTAATCTGAATGAAAACTATCAGTGAGAATAAGGTAACCTTAATGTTTATTTTTTGTTTGTTTTTCCCCAGTAAAACTCCCCTTTCCCAGAGTTGTCCCAAGAATTGTGGGAAATAATGGTAGTTCCACTGTCTCTTAAAAAGACTCATTTGCGAACGAATGTAATTTCACAAACGTTCAAAATAAAACTCAAAACTCAGGGAAATTATGTTTTCAGCTCCAAAATGCAATAATGGTTTAAAGTGAAATATTACCCAAAAATAATTGATACGATGAAATGCGTCCAGAATGTTCTATTACGAATAATTCTCTCTCTCTCTCTCTCTCTCTCTCTCTCTCTCTCTCTCTCTTTTCTAAGCCTAATCGTAACTGGCAGATGAGGAAAATTGCACTTCCAGACTGAGATCCTTTGCCAAGAAAAGGTTTCACTCATTTTCCCTAATTCAGAAAAATAATATAATATCGAAAATTCATTTTCCATCGTTACTTTTGCTTCGTCTTTTCTGTATTTTGTAAACATCGGTCAGCCACAAAGGAGAGAGAGAGAGAGAGAGAGAGAGAGAGAGAGAGAGAGAGAGAGAGAGAGAGGTCTTGTATACATACGTCTGGTGGTATTCAGTTAGCCTGACGGAAATAAGAACATTTACGACGATGTAGTTACTTATCACGAAAGGTATGGAATATATTACACAATTTTATACACACACACACACACACACACACACACACACACACACACACACACATATATATATATATATATATATATATATATATATATATATATAGATATATATATATATATATATATATATATATATATATATATATATATATCTATATATATATATATATATATATATCTATATATATATATATATATATATATATATATATATATATATTATATATATATATATATATATATATATATATATATATATATATATATATATATATATATATATATATATTGGCACTTATTGCAAAAGAACCATTATTTAAGATTAGCATGAATAAAAAAAAATGGTCATGTCGTTCCCTTACCTTCTGATACTGTAGCGTTCCCTATTTCCTTCTTCAAGTCCTCAGTGCCCTCAGGAACGCCATCAGCCGAGTTCCTGAGATGCCCCTTGGGGTGCAGCTTGCCTCTCAGCTGGTGAATGGCATAATTAAACTCAGGTACTGTTATGGTATCCATAAGTGGCGAAGTCCCAAATAATTTTTTAAATGATTAAATCCAAAAGGTGTCTTAAATGAATGAGTTGATTTCATCTCGATGTTTCTGTCTAACAAGACACTTTACCAAAGCCATAGCACCCAAGGGTATTTCTACAGAAGCAATCCGCGGGTGGCCTAGACTATGGCAATTGACGTTTTCCTATGTTATTTTACCCACTGAACAAGAATTTAAAATAATATTCATTCGGACGACTGTAATTAACTCCCAAGGGCTAGTACTAAACATGGAGACTCGACCGCCGACCAAAATCGGCGGAAGAACACCAAAACCAACATGGCGGCAATACCAAAACAACAACAAAGTAGGGAGCGACTACATATCAGCGATGATCGATTTGTGTGTGCTGTCAGTAAAGGCCGCAGCGGAACGACACTTCGTGCCTTTTCCGCATATTTAAAGATTCTTGGCAAGCACGCCATGTACGGCAAGAGGTAATGTTGTGCTTCGCATGCTAGCCACAGGGGTTACAGTAAGGCTACTTGCTGTGGCGGATGACACCTAAAGGCGTTCCTGTTGTAGTCATCCGACAAATAGTAAGCTCCACAACACTCGGAGTTTTTTTTGCTTTAGAATGAAATTATGTCTTTGAGCATATTCAATCACAACTTCTTTACCACCACTAGACAAATAATGATAAAATTCACCGTAATCCACATTGCACTGCAAACAATCGGTAGGAAATCGAAGGTCTCTGTCAAAATTAATGCCAGAAGGGCCAGCCACTGCCTCTGCCATAGGTACAGGAAGACAAAATGCCGTTTTTTGCTTCATTATTCGAGTATTCGGTCAAACAAAGATACCAGTGGACACTGGACAGGCAACTTTATTACTCCGCTGAAATGCTAGTGAACCCAAAGACAATACACGAAAGATGGGAAGCTCAAGCCACAGACGCATCGGCCGCATACAATTTAGTACCTGGCATGAAATGAAGATGGCGGTAACATTGCACCTGCCTACATCGTCCTGTTTGTTTACACAAAGACAATCCATCGTCCTGGATCTTGTGGGAGCATTCATATAGGGGAGAGCATAAGTAGGTTAGTTTAAGTTAGAGTGTTTTACTTTAATTTCAAGTTCACTAACCTTTTAATCTATGATTGAGTTTTCTATATGTATGGATAAAAGCATTCAAATAAAAAAAATTACATGCAAACCAGCATATCTGCTCCCATAAGATCCATTCTTGCCGTTTCATCTATGTTTTCTGCATTATATGCTCATAATTGTTCAATTTTTAAAATGGAAATCTTGTAATTGGTACCAACACCCCACATAGTATTCAAAGTAAATTTACCATTTGGCAGCAAATGTACGCAGTAATAAACAGTAGTAATAAATTGGCAAAACAAGTTGTGAAAAACCTATGGATATTTGCTTGTACTTTACATGATGCAAAAAGAAAGATGTTCAAGTCAATTAGAAATAATTGTTTCAAATTTTTTTGGGAATGTGCATGCTTCTTGCAGAAATGGCATTTTACTAGAAAATACCAGGCAGAAGTGTTGGTTACATTACCTTCATAAAAGGGTGCCAATTGAATATGCATTTTCGAGAACTCCCACAATTGGGCTATGAGATTTTGATAAATTGTTATAAATAGGTTCTGACTTGATCAAGAGCTTAATAAATAATCATAAAATATAATAAACTGTATTCATTCCTCTAGGTTCTTAGATTTTGTCTGACACATATGTATTGTTTTATGTACAGTATATAATATTTTAGGAATAAGTACCTAAATATCAGATATATAATTAAGAATATTGTATATTGTAACTTCCCTTAGACATGGATTTCAACTTCCTCAAATGACAAATGATGAATTGCCACCCTGCTTCATAATATCTATGTCTATGTATTTGCAGATGCCTACAGTGGATTAGAGTTGTCAATACTAAATGTCTTCTTGATAAAAGTACAAAATATGTAAACAACTGTTGTAGAGTATGCAGTCTTCACTTACCTGCAAGAACTATGTGACTCCGGATTCCTCAAGATTCAATAAAAATGCATGTCCAGATCAAAATCTTGCAGGTGTGGATGAAGATGTTATTGCTATAATAGAAAGATGTTGTTATATACAGTAATTTGTTTTATAATGCATTTTTATAGTACAGTATTATGCACTGAAAATGTTAGTTATAACTAGTAACTCTTTCCCTCTTTCACAGGTAATCCAAATGATACATCTGCAGCACCAGCAATAACATACAACTCTGAGTGCAGTACTGCAACATTTGAAAGCATTTTTGAAAAAATCTGGCACAGGTACAGTGCACATTTCTATTTTTACTTCATTGATATTGCTTTTAAAGGAGTAAAATGTCAGTAGATTATAAAAACCTTGAAGTGTTATGCTGTAATTTGATTAGCATATACAATATTACTAGTGCCTATTCTAAGTGAAAGTGTTACATGTGATTTTGTTTAATAATTACTCAAGCCCAAAAAAAGGAAAATAATTACTGTATACTATATTGGTGAAATAATAAGATAATATGCGAATAAAAGTTTTTTTCTTATTTAACTGCCCTATCAATTTTAGATAAAGATACTTAGCAATTAATGTTAACTGCCCTCTCAATTTTTAGATAGAGATACTTAGCATTAATGTTGCATTAAACTGAAGGATTTTATTTAATGATTCAGAAATGTCTAATAATATAAGTCATAAGTTATGATAGAGCCCTATGATAATGTTAACAAGCAATATTAATCGATTTAGTATTCAATAATTTTATAAAGAGAAGTTTATTGCAGCATAAGAATAAATTTTAACATATAAAAAAGCCGCGCTACGCCACAGCCGAGTTTTAGTTGAGGCATGATCAATAGATGGCGCGCAATTCTGACGGGTTGGATGATGTTTTTTTTAATGGTATTAATAGTCAGTTTCCCATCTTTCGTGTATTGTCTTTGAGTGAAACTTAGTTTCGACTAAGTCGTTCGTAATTGGTAATGAAACCCATGACGTCATAACGATGTCACACCTCTCAGCCAATAATGAGTAACTGGAACTGCTTTTGTTTGCGTAAGAAAGTAAGTTAGAGGGCTCATTAAAAGTCAAAACATTACCGTAGAGGAAACACCTCTCCCGACTTAGGAAAAATTCGAGGTAAAAACTTATCAAGCTCATTTAATTCCACACCGTTTAATCTCTCATATAATGACTATACTTTTTATATTGCTTTTCACATGCTCTTTCCATGTAGGTGATATTTATTTTAATATCCAGTGCGGAGTGCTTCTGAAATATTACCTTTAGTGCTGGCCCCTGGGGTTAATTACAGTCGTCCGAATAAATATTACTTAAAATTCTTGTTCAGGAGTAAAACTGCACAGAAAAACCGCAACTGCCATACTCTGGGCCGCCGCGGATAGGTACACTAGATCAACCCCGAAAAGTGAAAGCTTGATTAATTTCGGCAGCACTTCACACAGATCCACTCAGGATACGAGCTCACGAGGTACTGAAAGGGGAGGGGGACCGGGTGAGTGGGTGGGGTGGTCCCCTTGAAGAGAAAGACTCGTTCTGAGGGGTGGCAAAAATGTGGCAAGGTAAAAAGGCACACTGTTAAATGTGCCTTTAATTCAATTAGAATATAACAATATAAAAACGGTCAGATTATCACCCAGCATCAGCATAAGAGTATGATACATATTTAAGTGTTATTCCAATAATCGTATATTTTAGACATGATCAATTTGACATGATTATTTCCTTTGTGGTATAAAAAGACCCAAAAGACTTGAATCTCCAGTCTCAATATTATTAATAGAATGGTTTTCAAACTCACGACTTCACAGGAAGACCGACTGATTCATTTGTACGTGTAACTGGCGACGCAAAGTCTGTGGTCATCCACGATAAAACAGACTCCAGTGAAAACCAGTCACAGGGTGTCATCTTAAAATGAATGAACTCATGAACACTATATATTAATAAACAATTATTAAATAATAATCATGTAATCGTCGATATAACCCAATCGATTACTAATTTTACACTTGACCACAAAACAAGACAACTGACTGAATTTTGTTTTGCTTCTCTTTCCGGAAATGTGGAAATAACTGCGGTTTTAAACTGATTCACTCTCTCTCTCTCCCCCACCTCTCTTAAACTCTCTCACTCCCACTCCCGCTCTCTCTCCCCAGGTGTGACAGATAGCCGGTATAATGAGCGTCTGAACAGGGCTTAGAAGCGTCATTCGGAAAGAAAGAGATCTGAGGTTCCTAAGGACACGGCTTCTTCCCCCAGGGAATACTGCTGTTTCCGTCTTCCTTATCTAGAAGGTGAGGAAGGATTGATGCTCCGTTATTATTTTTTTCTATTATTGTTATTATTGTTAGTAACAGTTGTAGTAGTACATGTTATGACGTTCTTTTTGGCGAAGATGGTACTGTTATTATCATTATTATTATTATTATTATTTTTTTTTTTTTTTTTTTTTTTTTTTTGCTGTATCACAGTTCTCCAATTCGACTGGGTGGTATTTATAGTGTGGGTTCCGTGTTGCATCCTGCCTCCTTAGGAGTCCATCACTATTCTTACTATGTGTGCCGTTTCTAGGATCACACTCTTCTGCATGAGTCCTGGAGCTACTTCAGCTCTAGTTTTTCTAGATTCCCTTTCAGGGATCTTGGGATCGTGCCTAGTGCTCCTATGATTATGGGTACGATTTCCACTGGCATATCCCATATCCTTCTTATTTCTATTTTCAGATCTTGATACTTATCGATTTTTTCCCTCTCTTTCTCTTCGACTTTGGTGTCCCATGGTATTGCGACATCAATGAGTGATACTTTCTTCTTGACTTTGTCAATCAACCTCACGTCTGGTCTGTTTGCACGTATCACCCTATCCGTTCTGATACCATAGTCCCAGAGGATCTTTGCCTGATCGTTTTCTATCACTCCCTCAGGTTGGTGCTCGTACCACTTATTACTGCAAGGTAGCTGATGTTTCTTGCACAGGCTCCAGTGGAGGGCTTTTGCCACTGAATCATGCCTCTTTTTGTACTGGTTCTGTGCAAGTGCTGGGCATTCGCTTGCTATGTGGTTTATGGTTTCATTTTTTTATTGCACTTCTTATGTATGGGAGAGATGTTATTTCCGTCTATCGTTCTTTGAACATATCTGGTTCTTAGGGCCTGATCTTGTGCCGCTGTTATCATTCCTTCAGTTTCCTTCTTTAGCTCTCCCCTCTGTAGCCATTGCCATGTGTCATCGCTGGCTAGTTCTTTAGTCTGTCTCATGTATTGTCCGTGCATTGGTTTGTTGTGCCAGTCCTATGGTTCTGTCCTGTCATTCTCCTGTCTCTGTATATTTTTCTGGGTCTTCGTCTACTTTTATTAGTCTTCTTTTCTCATGCACTCTTTAGTCACTCGTCTTCACTGGTTTTCAGATATTGCCCCAGTGCTCTGCTCTCGCTGTTGACGCATTCCTCTATACTCAGTAGTCCTCTCCCTCCTTCCTTTCGTGTTTTGTATAGTCTGTCTGTATTTGCTCTTGGGTGGTAGTGCTTTGTGTATTGTCATATATTTCCTGGTTTTTCTGATCTATGCTGCGGAGTTCTGCCTTCGTCCATTTCCACTATTCCTGCGCTGTATCTGATTATCTGGCACCTGCCCATGTGTTTATGGTTTTTATCATATTTCCTCCATTGAGTTTTTGACTTGAGTATCGCCTTGAGTCTCTGCATATATTCTTTCCTGATCGTGTCCTTCATCTCTTGTGTTTTATATCCCCATCCTTCCATTATTCCCAGGTATTTGTATCCTGTCTCATCTATGTGTTTGATGTTGCTCCCATCTGGTAGCGTTTATCCCTTCAGTTCTCGTTACTTTTTCCTTTTGGGCCTTTTTTTGTATGTTGACTAAGGCACATTTTTCTATTCCAAACTCCATCCTGATGTCCCCAGATACAATCCTTACAGTCTGGATTAGGGTATCTATTTCCTTGATGCTCTTACCATACAGCTTGATGTCGTCCATAGAACATCAGAATGGTTGGTTCTGTTGCCTCTTTTCTTGAGTTGGTACCCGGCATCCATCTTCTGTAGTACTTTGTCATGGGAATCATGGCTACTACGAAGAGTAGTGGGGACAGTGAGTCGCCCTGGAAGATCCCTCTCCTGATATTAACCTCTGCTAGTCTTATTCCAGAGCTTGTAAGTATTGTATTTCAGTTGCGCATTGTATTTTTGAGGAAGCTGATGGTGTTTTCCTCTGCCCCATATATTTTCAGGCATTCTATTAGCCATGTGTGTGGTATCATGTCGAAGGCTTTCTTATAGTCTATCCATGCCATGCTTAGGTTGGTTTTCCTTCTCCTACTGTTCTTCATTACCATTTTGTCTATCAGGAGCTGGTCTTTTGTGTCCCTACACTTCCTTCTGCAGCCTTTCTGTTGGTGGGGGATGGTGTTTGTCTCCTCTAGGTAGTTGTATAGCCTTTCACTGATGATACCTGTTAGTAACTTCCACAATTATTGGTAGGCAGGTGATAGGCCTGTAGTTTACTGGCTATATTTCCCTTACTCTTGTCTTTTTGTACTAAGGATGTTCTTCCTGTGGTCATCCATTTGGGTGCATGGTGATTTGAGATACAATGCTGGAGTTGTTCTGCTATTTGTGGGTGTAGGGCCTTGAAGTTTTTGAGCCAGTATCCATGGACTTCATCGGGACCTGGGGCTTTCCTGTTTGGCATTTTCTTTATTTGTGTCTAACTGTGTCTGTCGTGATCTCTGTGAATCTTTGTTTTATTCTCCCTGTTTCTTCTGCCTTGACTTCCTGGAGCCATGTTGCATGTTTGTTGTGTGATACCGATTGCTCCATATGTTTTCCCAGAGTCTCTTACTTGGTTCGGCTTCAGGAATTTCTGGGTGGTTGTCTTCCCCTCTTAGTTGGCTGTATAATCTTTTCTGGTTGGTTTCGAATAGTTTGTTCTGTTGGTATCCCTTATTCCTGTCATGTACCGTTGGATCTTGTGTGCTTTGGCCTTAAGCCTTTGTTTTACATCTTCTATTGTGTTGTTTAGTCCCCTCTCTTGTACTTTGTATTTCTCGTTGAGTTCCTCCCTTGTTTTCTTGCTTCTTAGTTTTTATTTCTGCCATCTCTTTCAGTTTACTCAAGTCAGATCTCATCACCATGATTTGCTTTTCCAGGCGCCTTTTCCGAGGAGGTTGCTGTTTTGGTTTCTGTTGGGTTGGTTGTGCTGGTGGTGTTGGTGATCGAATCCCCATCAGTTCTGCTACTAATCTTGCTCCTGCATATACCAAGTTATTTGTTTCATTGACCTCACTTGTTTTCTCCCTTAATTTCTTGGTATTGTAGGCTTTCATGGAGGGGATCTTTGTTCTCTCTGTATCTGGCTCCATCCATTGTCTAATCTTTTCTACCCATTCCGTCCTCTCTGTTACTTCGTCGGTGTTTCTTCGTGTGTCGTTGTTTGATACCTCATCCTCCTGTCGTCTTTCGTGGCATCGTCTCTCAGTTCGTCTTCGTGTAATTCGTTGTCGTGTGACATTTCCCTTTCCAGTTCTCTCTTTCTGTTGGGGAGAGCCAGTTCTTTTTCTTTATGTTCCTTACTTGGTCTGCCAGCCTCTGCTCTGTTTGGGGGGTGTTATTCCTATCATTACAGATGTTGACCAATCTTCTTCTATTATCCTCTCTCCGTCGGGTTGCTTCTGATGTAGCATCTCCATAGTTCCTTATTTTCTTCTCTTGTCCATTTCTTCCTTTTTGCTTCTGTAGCTCCAATCTCAGGCTGTTGATTACTGTCGTTGTGGTGGTCAGTTGCTGGATGACGACCTCCAAGTACCTGACCGTCTTTCCCTTCAATTGGGTTGAATACCTGGTTGCCGACGAAGCTCCTCTGTTGCCAGAGGTTCCATTTACGTCGTTGTCGTTATTCCTTCATTTCTTTCCATCATTGCTGAGTTTTGCTATTTAACCCATAGCTGGACCCTACCCCATCAGGGATAGGTACTCATTTACAGCTGAGTAGACTGAGGAAATTATGGTAAGATCCTTTCCCAAGGAATCAACGCCGAGGAGAGCGGTCACCCATCCAACGACTGACCAGCCCCAATGTTGCTTAACTTGACTTAAGTCCATTGACGACCTAGCCCACTCCTCCACGGCGCCACATTATTATTATTATTATTATAGTTATTATTATTATTATTATTATTATATTATTATTATTATTTTATATACATCATTATTATCATTATCAATGATAGTAGTTTTTTTTTATATTACATATCTAGTGATAATATTATTATTACTTATCATTAGCAGTAGTGTGTGATAAAGGGAGTGTGTCCGGTGGTGATATCATTAATATTATCATTATTAATAGAACTATGGGTTTTTTGGTGATTGAATATATATATATATATATATATATATATATATATATATATATATATATATATTATATATATATATTGTGTGCCTGTGTGCGCGCGTGTGTATGTGAGAGAGAGAGAGAGAGAAGAGAGAGAGGAGAGAGAGAGAGATTCTTCATGACCTATAGTTCACATGAGAAAAAATTACGAGAATCTTTCAAATAAGAAATTGTAAATTGAAGCTAAAACGCTATAAAGAAGAAATCCCCAGAGCAAAGAAAGTTACCTCCGCTATTTCACGAATGTCAATGAAACTTTAAGGGACTCAAAGTGAGACAGAGCTCCTCTCTCTCTCTCTCTCCACTCTCTCTCTCTCTCTCTCTCTCTCAAGGGTAGCGCCTCCTTTAAAAATAACTGCGACGAAGGCACCAGACTCCTGCAGAAGATGGGAAAATCCAAAGTGGGTTTACGATATAGAGCTGAATTTTTGCAAGACGCCTGAGAGAGAGAGAGAGAGAGAGAGAGAGAGAGAGAGAGAGGGGGGGGGGGGGGGAGGGGGGGGGGAGTTCTTGAAAGGAAATTCGAGGCGTTATAAAAACATAGTTCCCGAAGGCCAGAATCCCTTCTTCACTTTGCACAGGATTCCTTCTCCCGGAGATTCAGGAAGGAGCGTGTTCCTTCGCGCCCTTTCTCGGGATCCTGGGAGTCCTTTAGACCCATTCCTGCTCCTCTCACATTCCTCGTGTTTGTGATGGAGGTTCCTGGGGGTTAGAATCCGGGAATAAGTTCGATTCTATATATGTGTATGTATAATATATATATATATGATTAATATATATATATATATATATATATATATATATATATATAATATATATATATATATATATTCATTGAATAGAATGGCTTTTTTTCACTGTTTACCAGCTTTTTTGAAATTGATTCATATTACTAATTATTTTTCTTACTTGCTTCATTGTTCAGGTTACTAATGGACACATAATGGGGTTCTTCCATTTACTCCAGCATTTTTACAAAAACGCGACAGCTGTTTCGTCAACCTATAGGTATTGACGTTATCAAGCGTACTGATACAAATATGAGCCTACATGCGTTTTGTGACGTCATGAGGACGGAAAGGTAGTACCTAGTTTTAAATATTTACAAAAGACTATAGTGAAACATAAAATAAGACAAATAAAATAAATATGTTAACAGAAATTATATATCAAAAGTTGAAAGTAAGTTATTATATACAAATTTTACATAAATATATATTTAATTACATATATGTTTAATTAACAAATGTCAGTGTGCGCTCCTGTCCGCGTGTGGTGGTGGTCTTGTTCACGCAATTGAAGGGCTGCCCTCCTACACGAGGGCAAAGATCGGTCTGCCTCGCGTTAGATGTTAAGGTTTGGGCGGGTTGCATGGCGATGCTGACGGCTTCTGATATCAATAAACGATTGTAGTTGCCTTCCTTGTTTGTATTATTTTGGTGTTGTGAGAAGTTCTTGTAAGGATGGTTTTTTTATTGTGGGTATCCATAAAGTGCTGGTGAATAGCACCTTGGTTTCTGTGGGCCTGCATGCGACGTTTGAGTGTAGTGGTTGTGTGTCCGATATAGCATTTTTGGGGGGACTGACATTGCTCGTCAGCACAGACAAACTTATGTACTATATCAGATTCAACCTCTTTCTCCGTCGATGGTAGCCAGCCCCCCACTATTTTTTACATTTTTCTTACCAGTGAGGCCGTAAGGTTTGGCTTGCAGTAAATTCTTCTTGCTGTTATTTTTTGTTATATGGTGCTAAGGGGTGGTTCCTCTTCGCAGTATACCAAGGAGGGCTTTCCTTTCGTCTTCGTGGTGTTTTGTTGTATGATATCTGATGGTATATCACTATTTCTTTGTCTTTGTCTTGTGTGTTGCCCCTCGGGGTCGGGTTATGGAAAGCCTCTAATCTCTTTTTGACAACTTGCTGGATCATGTCATCTGGGTAGCCGTTATTTGTGAGCAGCTGCTCACAAATAACGGCTACTCACACAATACAATAAAGGTACATCGTACATCAGAAAAGTCTAACTTTTCAATGTGTTAAACTGCTTCTTGTTAATATTACTCGCTCCCCAGGAACGCGAAAATAAGTTCCCGCTAATCTATCGTTCACAGTTACTTGCACTCCGGAAACTGAGTGAAATTCTCTCTATTTTCATCTTCGAATTGCTTAATCTCCTAAAAACACCAAATAACGTTCCAGTTAATTTTATCATTACTTTATCGCTCCTCAGTATGGCGAAATAAAAGATCCGTTATGTTAACGTTATAATTACTTGCTCCCCAGAATCACGAAATAAAGTTCCCGCTAATTTTATCGTTACAGATACTAGCTCCCCAGAATCGCGATTTCACAGCTATTGGAAAGAGAGGTGAATATTTAGGCAAAGTTGGTCCGCTAAATTTTGGGGTAATTAACTGACCCGCTATTAGGATTTTTCTCCCGGCTATCAGAGAGGGAGAGAGAGATGAGAGAGAGAGAGAGGAGAGAGAGAGAGAGAGAGAGAGATGGAAATCCTATAATGGCCTAGAGAGAGAGAGAAACATTCGTCTGTCCAAGAATAACTTTGAAATCTGCAACTAGAAGAATGTATATGACATATGGAAGAACTAAAGAAGGAGAGAGAGAGAGAGACGAAGAACGAGAGAAGAGAATCCCGACGGAAGAGAGAGAATGAAGAGGAGAGAGAGAGAGAGCAGCTGCAATTGTCTTTGCGGTAAGAAGCAAGATGAGACAAAATTCTTTTCGTCATTCCTAAGCATTTGAGGAGACCAAATCCAATGTTCATGTCTTCTTCCCAACATGACACACTTCATGAGTTGCACAGAAGTATCTCATTCAGATCCAGTCCATTATTCTATTAATGCTAACAAATTTCGTCCTTCCATGCAAGGAGGAAAGGCAATAGAGTACCTTTAAGAAAATGTCTATTCTCACCTGGCTTTCCTGTTCTTCATCTTCACTTGCTCTCATTTTCACGCAAGGCAAATACATAGTAGCCACTTCCAAATGAATCAGACAATGTTGCTCTCATTTACAAGGATTAGGATGTCTCAAAACTCATAGTCCATCCGAAGAGACATCGTGTGCTCACTTATCTCTAGGAGCAGGTTTTGCTGTTCATTCACAGTGTCCCCCTAATAATTTTGTCATAGCTTTCTTTTAAACTCTTCCCCACAGTCGCTGTTCACGACTTCTGGTGGCAGTTTATTCCATGTGTCACATATCTTGTATGTGAAGAAGTTCCCATAATGGGATGTGTTGTATCTCTGCAGTTCTAGTCTCCATCCATTATTTTTTTGTCTGGTTTTCGTTTAAGGTAAATAGGTTACTGTCTACTTTTGTTATGCCTTTGGGCTGAGTGCCTAGATCCAGGGAGCCACACTTACTGAGTATCTGGGATAATTCCAGTTCTATATTCTGCAGATCACTCAGATTTCCAGGTCCACTGAGCCTCTTTTTCATTCATGATCTGTAGCTAAAGAATCTCATCAATCCTCACCATTAGGTATCGCACATCAGGAGCTCCGAACTCCTACTTCTAATGTGAATTATGTCGTAGACAAGGCAGTCACCCGGAGGTCAATAAGGGAACATGCTTTATGGCTTCTGACAGAGATTACGGGCCAATTTCCCGAGTTCCTCACTGAACAGGTGCTCATAGCTGGTCCGCTGGTATAGTGGTTAGTGTCACGAAATATCACTCGGAGGTCGCTGGTTCGCGTCTCCCACAGCGATGGAGAATCATTGGCATTGTATCTTGATTAGTTACTGGCTGTAGTTATTGGGTTCTGCGATGGGAGGTTTGAAACCGACATTCTTTTGGATAAGCTTTGAATTTTCAAGTCAGTGGCCCTTTTAGTGGGATTGTTCCATGTAAAAAGGTTTCATCTACTGAAATAATAATAATAATAATAATAATAATAATAATAATAATAATAATAATAATAATAATAATAATAATAATACTGATGTGCTTAGAATAGTCTAGCTCTAGCACATAGCCGAGTTGTAAACATACAAACACGGGCAAAAAATCTGCTAGACCAAATAAATGGAAAATGAATTTTGTTTTGACAAAGAGAGAGAGAGAGAGAGAGAGAGAGAGAGAGAGAGAGAGAGAGAGAGAGAGAGAGAGAGAGAGAATCCAGGAAACTGGAGAACTGTCCCACTTTACAAGCCCGACGAGATAATTGGTTCCAGAAACATGAGAGGCATTTTGGGAACTGGTATTAGATTTTGAAATGTGGGAATCTCTTCAGGAATATGACAATGTAGCTTACATTAACACTAGGGATTTTAGGCCTATGGAATGTGGGTTAAATCTCCTATTCTGTATCTTGATGTCTTCTGTCTCTGATACTCCAAGGCCTGATCATTCCGCGATTTATTTTGAGGGGTCAAGTTAGGTCACCTTTTTAATGACCCTGAAGGGTTTTGTTACCTGAGGTCGTCTGCTCATTGTCTTGTCTGTGTTTTAAACTTTTTGGGTGGACTGGTGGGATGGATGGAGGCTGAGAGATGCCTGCAGGACTAGCAAACGTCAACCCAGTGCTGTGGCGATCAACCAAAGTGATTATATATATATATATATATATATATATATATATATATATATATATAAAATATAAATATATATATATATATATATATATATATATCATAGTATATATATATATATATATATATATATATATATATATATATGTGTGTGCCCTGTGTGTGTGTGTGTGTGTGTGTGTGTGTGTGTAGTATGTATGTCAAACGAAAATTACGATATAAAAATATTCCTCGGTAAAAAAAGTTAATTACATAAAATCCAAAAGTTTAAAACAGACAGACAGGTCACTGAGCAGATGACCTTAGGTAGCAAACCCTTCAGGGTCATTACAAAGGTGACCTAACTTGACCCCCTCAAAATAAAACGCGGAATAATCAGGCCTTGGAGTATCAGAATCCCAAGTGTTAATGTAAGCTACATCGTCATATTCCTGAAGAGATTCCCATTTCAGAATCTAATACCAGTTCCCAAAATTGCCTCTCGTGTTTCTGGACCAATTATCTCGACGGGTTTGTAAAGTGGGACAGTTCTCCAGTTTCCTGGACTCTCTCTCTCTCTCTCTATCTTCTCTCTCTTCTCTCTCCCCCCCCCCCCCCCCCCCCCCCCCCCTCTCTCTCTCTCTTTGTGTCATAACAAAATTACAACGGGCCATAAATCACTCGACACGGAAAAGTACACTTTCTCGCATTACCATAAATATGACGATTCCCCTTTTCAATTACAAGAATTTATGGGGCGAACTTTCAGTTCCCTTGAATAATTCATCCCGTCATTCATATTCCTCTTCATTTAACCCCCTTTCGGGTATGTCTGTTTGTACAATTTGTCTTTCATAATATATCTCGTTTATCATTATTGTGGAAAGGTTTAAATTCATGAATATAAATCTCAAGTTAGAATGGATTGGAGAGGATCCTTGCTATAAAGTGATTCAGAAGAGATAGACAAATATATGTATATATACAATATATATATATATATATATATATATATATATATATATATATATATATATATATATATATATACATCTAACATAAAAGGAAAACGAAAGAAAATAATTCCATAAAACTCAACGCTACCCAACATCGCATAGAAGGAACGGATCAACAAGAATGCCGAGTGGAAGACTACAGTTTACCCGCATTCTACGTTTTCCATAGGCTCTCTCTCTCACTCCTTCTCTCTCCTGGGGTCAGTCAGTTTTCTCTGTGTAACTCGAGATTCTAGAGTCCTAGGAATGCCTTTGACTCCCTGTGTGACTGGTGCCTCTTCTTTCTTTTTCAGTTGTGACTCCTGATATTCGTCAGTTCTGTTTCTGGTGAGAATAAAACATGATTTGCTCTCGTCAGAACCAGATTGACTGTAAAATCCATCCATTATAAAACTAACATACCACTAGAAGTCACGGTTAATCAAGTAACTGAATATATTTCAAGAACTGCCTTAGAATGTCTTTGGGGCACATTCTCATTGAAATGAAGGAGGTGTTGGAAGGGAGAACAGCTATTTTGCCCAGAGGGTTTGCATAGATAATATTTAGCCAGGTTCCGCCCAAATCTCCTCCCATCCTCCTCTTCTCCAAAATACTAGAAGAGAGTGAGAGAGAGGATATCGCAACCAATCCACGAGAGAAAACTCCCCATCATTGGGGAAAAACATCTCATTTGCATATGAATCAAAAGGTGAGGAAGTCAGGCCAAAAATAATCCTCATTTTCAAATGAAATGAATCTCTCCGCTCGTCTTCGGATTTTTGTCTTGTCTTTGTACTTTTATTCTGGATTTTTATTCTTCTTTTTGTTGCAATGCATTTCAGTTTACAGGAAGTAAAATAAAGAGCTAATGGGAGGAAAAACCAAATTCCATCCATAATGGAGAGAAGACTTGAGAGGAGGAGATATAGACAATTTTAAACAGCACGATTTCATAGCAGTAATTTTCAGAGCCGAGAAAACCCGACTTGGGGAAATAATTCCCGCGGTTCTGCAGTTCTCAGGAGAGAGAGAGAGAGAGAGAGAGAGATGAGAGAGAGGAGAGAGGAGAGAGAGAGCATAACAACTTTAGCAGGATTACAGTTAATGTAGAAGAGATCGAGAACTCAAGTCACACCTCGAGAACGGGCAAAGTTCTCGAGAGCCAATCTGCCGACGTTGGACGTCGTCATCGAGTGATCAGGAATTCGGGAAACGAACCGAGTCTGTGGCCTTCTCGATGTATTTATTGATGGGATATCCCCTGGTTTTTTTTCTTTTTTCTTTTACGAATTTAATACGTGATTTCCTCTTCAAAATCTTCTTTATTATCGTTATTATTAAGGTCTATGAACAAGGGAGTTACTGGCAGACAAAACTACATAAATACTCGTTTCATATCAAGCCACAAATATATCTTAACGTCATCAATTCCACGGATTTCGTTGTTCAGGAAAAAGTATCCAAAACGTGGAAATCGAGAGGAAATGAAATATCTTTGTGGTCTGATTAAAAAAATCCACATTAATAAAAACTACTTATACTTTTCTTTAATAATTTTATGATAGTAAATACAATGCTGTACATCAATCATCAATAGCTACAGCTGTTGTTGTTGCTGTTATGCCAGTTTTGGAAACCAATCAATCAGTCACGTTAAGCCCGGGGTGCTTGGGATAACAAAATGTTTCAAGACGCGTAAAATTTCAGTAAGTGAATCTGGAAAGCTGAATGCTTAATAATATATTTGACAATAATAATAAATAAAATGGGCTCTTTCTACAGCATTCAATTTATATGTCTTCTCTATTCGCCTCAGTCTTAATTTCCATGATCGCGTAGGTGTCTGTAGTTTCCTAAGGGACAGAGATATAAAGTTTTCCTGTTGTGTTCGTTTATTACCTTTTAAAACTAAGACAACAGGAAAACTTTATATATAAGTCCTCAGAAAACTCCAGATACCTTCTACACGCTCAGGGAAAGAAGACTGTGAGAAGAATAGAGCAGATTTATATAAAGTGAATACCGTGGAAAGAAGCCAATAATGTTATTAGTATAAGTCAATATAATTTTATATATATTATATACAGTATATATATATACATATATATAATATGTATATAATAGACTATATATATATATATAGATATAGTATATATATATATATATATATATATAGTATATATATATATATAATATATATAATATATAATAATATTTAATATATATGATATATACATATTATATATATATATATATATGATATATATATATATCTATATATATATATATATTATATATATATATATATATAGATATATATTATATATATATCATATATATATATATATCATATATCTATATATATATAAGATATATATATATATATAATATATATATAATATATTACATACTATATATATCTATCTATATATATATATATATATATATATATATATATATATATATATATATATATATATATATATATATACTTTTAGGGCATAGTTTTTCTCTAATACAATTTTCGTTAAAAGCAATTGCTTTAGTGGCATCAAATAAGTTTCTTGCAGGTATCTTCATACCGACGAAGTTTTTTCCGATTCTCGTTCGTCAATTTCTGGTGAAAAATACGCAGTCTTCCTTCTTCCATTTATTGAATTTTGTCACGACAGCTGTTTCGCCTTATGGCATTATCAAGCGACTACTGATTTACAATCTGACCTTTCGGCCTATTTATCTCATCGTGTGGGAGGTATGACCTTGAGGTATGGGTATCTGTTAGTCTAGGGATTAACAGCTTAAGGGCATTGTTTTAGATACAAAGAACATAAGGACATATGTACTGTGACAATAAGAGTGAAAGTTTAAACAGTGGTTAAATAATATTCAAATACAATGCAATGTGCTAGAGTTTCCTTAAATGTATGTTTTTAAAATTTAATATGTTACATGTTGGTTTTAGATAAAAATTACAAAATTACATACAGGAATGAATGAAGAATATAGAAATCTAAATACGGGAGTACAAATATATGTATATATTTTATAGCATGCATAAAGGTACAAGATAATTTCTGTTTATACATAAATGTGTATGATTTAAATTTGAGTGTGTGGTGTGTGTGTGTGTGTATGTCCAAAATGGCCTACGCTTGGGTCTTCTCATGTCTTCCAAGGGGCGCGATGTTCTCGGTGGATTGTGCGCTGTCTGGTCCCTGTTGGCTTGGGTATTCCAAGGTCTAAAGAATACCAGGTCAGACCGCTTCCGACCAAAATAAGGACAATCTCGCGCATGACGTCACGAGGCTGCATCTGGCCGAGGTTCAGGTAAAAAATGTCTTCAGTCAGTATTTGACTTTACCAGAGTGAAGAACAAAGAAGCTCTCTTAGACCGGATTCAATCCTTTAATTCAGCAGTACCTGAAGATTAACGGGGACCTTTCTCACCCAAGGTCGTGACAGAGAGAGAGAGGGAATGGGTGTGGGCAAACAATTCCCATAGTGACCCTTTCACATTTTATTGTTTTCTTGGTTTTCTTTATGGCCACATACCAGTAACGTCACAAATATGCGCAGTAACGCTGGGAGACGGTCTGACCTGGTATTCTTTAGACCTGGGGTATTCCTTCTCCTGCTGGAGGGGAGTATATGGTCCGATTCTTGTTGGACGTTCAAGGTCGGCTTCTGAATAGCGATGCTCACCGCTTCCGTTATTAAGAGGCGACCGTAGTTTTCTTCTCTGTGTACGACCTGGGTGCCTTCTATGAGCTCTTGTAGAGATGGCTTCCTGTCGTGAACATCTATGTAATGTTGATGGATGGCCCTTGATTTCTATGAGCCAGCAGACGTCTCCGAAGGGGTCGTTGTAGTGTGCCCGATGTAGTTTTGGCTGTGAGGTTTACACACCTCCTCTGGACAAGTAAATTTGTAAACTAACCATTCGTGCACATCTCCTTCGGTCCCCCCGGAGCGGTGCTGTTCTTCATTATTAAGGCTGCTACAAGGTTGTGGGGCTTACTATATATCCTGAGGCTTATTTTATGGTAAGGGGGAAGGGGCTTTTGGGGTTACGCCTCTGTTTATTATCCGCGTAGTATGCAGCAATCCTCCTTGTACTTGTATGCAGACCCATAATGTACACCGATGGTAAATAATCAAGTTTCTCGTTTTTTCGCCATCGTGTTGGGGTTGGTAAAATTCGTCCATTTTCTTTTTTATTGCGGTTAAAATAAAAAGCAGACCAAAAAAAATAATTTTCCATTTCAGAAGCAACGAACCTTTTAACGTGGACTCAACCACGATCCAGTTTCCAAATTCCGGGACGAAAGAGAAAAAGAAACCAATAATTAATCATCCTCGATGAAGCAAACGTCCCAAAGACCTCCTGAGGCCAAGAAGGCTCCAAGTGGAAGGAGCAGAATAATCACATATTATGAGAACTTGGATCGTCCTCCTCCTCCTCAGAGCATTTAAAGGTTTATATTAATTATGATTAAAAGACTTTCCCTCTCCTCGAAGTCTCGCAGCCCAAAGGGAGAGAGAAAACTCAATGGGTTCATAACTCCGAGGAAAGGAACTGAGGAAATTCTTGATTTTGAGAGGAACAAAAGGGCCTTTTGTGTTGTCCCTAAATGTCAAGAATTTCCCCGGGACTGGCACTCAGTAAATATATAAATAATATATATATATATATATATATATATATATATATATATATATATATATATATATATATATATATATATATCTGTGTGTGTGTGTATGTTTGTAAGTAAACATAGTAACACCCACTAGAAATCAAGAATTGGAATAATTTTCAATATTCAATTTATTATTTAGCCATAACAACACAATTCCAAATAATAAAGAATGATGTAATGAAATAAAATAAGATATATATATATATATATATATATATATATATATATATATATATATATATATATATATATATATATAGATGCTCAAGGTTATAAAACCTCTTACAAAACGAATGATCGTAATTCAAGTAAATACTTTAACTCGGCTCCAGTCCCCGGGAAAGTATATATATATATATATAATATATATATATATATATATATATATATATATATATATGTATAACAGAATCACGAAAGTTAGGAACGTGATAAATCCATAAATAAGAGAAATGCCACGAATGGAAAAATAAACGAAGGAGTCTGCGAGATCTTTCGGCTTAAAAGCCCTTTATTGGGCTTTTAAGCCGAAAGATCTCGCAGACTCCTTCGTTTATTTTTCCTTCGTGGCATTTATCTTTATATATATATATATATATATATATATATATATATATATATATATATATATATATATATATATGAGTGTGTGTGTGTGTGCGTGAGTGCGTATGTGTATGTGTATGTGTATGTTTGTGTAGTGTTTACTCGAATATCTAGATGAACATTCACTTCCACTGATCCACCTTCCTGCGTTTAATTTATCCTTCTTCCAAAAAGAAAAAAAAATGCTGGTTTCATTAAAATGTTCAGGGATTTATGTCTTTAATTTTTACCTTCATCTCAAGTAGTTAGGCATCGTGTTATAAACATCTTCTCCCGAAGAGAGAGCTTTCATTCACCTTTGGCAGGGGAAGTTAAATTTTTTCATTATTAAATTTCAGGCTAAAGTCCTCAGTAAAATTGAAATAATGGCGTTGGTTAATTCCAGCAAAAATGAAATTGAGATTTAAAAATCTGTTAGTATGAATAATGGTTACAGATTGCAGAAAACTCGTGCAGGCTTTGGATATGGCAAAAAATTAATTATTTGTGTTAGATCATGAAAATAAAACTGAAGAGAATTAAAGGCAGACAATCTGCCCTACACAAAAAAGAAAAGAAAATAGCCCACCATTGGTACAATTTCCGTCAAAATCCACGCATAACATTTTTCGTAATCTCAATCAGAAACACAGACAGACAGACAGACTAGCAGGCATCAAACAGTCAGACAAATTGCAGAGCACAAAAGCAAGCCAAGAAGGACAACGGAAACAAAAACATGCAGACCTTTTGGAAGGCGTCCCCTCCACCGGGGGAGTTTATTCCTCCTAATGATGTTTTCTTCCTGTGCCTTCATTCCGTGTTTTTCTCAGGAGATGAAATCTCTATTTATCAGCTCAGTTTTCTTGCAGGAATTGACAGGGATATTTGCTTGCATACATATATTCATATACATATATGCATACAAAAACACATACGCGCGCACGTGCACACACACCTATAAATAATTTTTTTTATATATCTAAAGTATGTGGTGTGTGTCCAATGCAGACAGCGCGAATGACAAATACATAAAGACGCAAACGGATAACTGAACCATCGAGGAAGAAACCGAGAGAAGAGACGACGATCATTAATTGTACCTCCAACGACCCAGATGAATCATTATTCATTCTTTCTTCTTAACGACGGAAAAACGAAAATGGATCGCCTCGCTAAATTCTCTCGCGTTAAAATCTCCTTCCACCTGATGATCAAGATGAATCGCTGAGATTTGATGTATTAATTTGTGTGGGAAATCAAACAAGGCGGAGGATGATTTCTGCACAGGAGGAAGAGACTCAGGGATAACTTCCGTCAAAGGCTTTAGGGGATCAGCTCTCACGGCCTTCCTGTTTGACAGGATGTATTTCAGGGAGGGTCTGCTTTCTCCCAACCAATAATAATAATAATAATAATAATAATAATAATGACAGCTCGTTAAATGTCAGAAAATCCTACTATGAATGACGCCTTCTTGGTGCAGCCTTTATCAGGCTGGAGATTGACATTCTATGAGGACCTCTCTGGAGAGGAAGAGGCCCAATAATGGAATTAGAGGTTTAGGAAGGAACAGATGTTTCCCATGACGCTTCTCTCTCTCTCTCTCTCTCTCTCTCTCTCTCTCTCTCTCTCTCTCTCTCACCTTTTTTCATGAACTCGATTGGACTTGAGGATTGTTCAAGTAATTGCGCAGGAGAATTGAATTTCTGAGGTGGTAGAGAGAGACTGCACAACTTTCTCTCTCTCTCTCTCTCTCTCTCTTGCACTCATCTGCAGCGGGATAGTCTCATAGAAGTCTCAAAGAACCCAAAATGGAAAAACGACCGGTTCTGAAACAACGTACGGAAGGTTACATTAGTTAACGAACACAGAACCGAGATTAGAGTTCCAAATCCTTATACTGTGTAGGTTCGTCATTACTGGACCTTCAAGGATAAGTGACAATATTATATATATATATATATATTATTATATATATATATATATATATATATCATATATATATATATATATATATATATAATTATACAAGTTGCTAATACTTGAAGCTAAGCCTTAAATTCTAACCAACCTCTAACGAATACCTCAACATGTCATTCATGAACATAAAGAGCAAATCACATCATTATATGTCTGACAATAGTAAAGAAGATTTATATATATAAGGTTCCTTCCATAACATTCTCTACGGGACCATCTTCCTTCCCCCTCAAGTCTCTGGGGAAAAATGCCTCCTTCATTCCGCTGACATTCTCTTGCTTCTTCCTCACTTGTAAACAAACAAACAAAAAGGCTTCGTGATAAACACAACATTCCTTCTAGACACTTCGTGTTACAAATAAACTCCCCCGATGTTGTTTTGGTGTCCAATTATATTTCCCTAACTCCGAAAATGCTTAATCTAGTAAAAACGATGAATATTCATGCAAATTAGGATCTAATTTTAATGTTAATGCCATTCAATTATTATGGATTAGCAGATAATTATTATTTTTTTGACATGGAACGCCAGATGAAGGATTCGGTTTTAGGTAGATGAATATTATAGGCTGGCAATAAATGATATTCGTGTGTTTATGAAGATTAGGATTTTCTCTTTTTTAAAAGGAATTAACTTCCATGGGGGTCTTGGAAGGAACAAGTACTATTCTCAAGCGGTTACGAAATCAGGCTGTGATGACGTCATTCAGATCTTGGATCTCATAAATTAAGAAAAGTAGATTATTTATGCTTTTGTTGTATATCCCTTTGGGCATGGAAAACACTACCCCGTAGTGGGGTATTGCCGTCAGTGCACCTCACGTAGTGCACTGTAGTATCATTACTAAAGGGTTTTTCTGCAGCGTCCCTGGCCTCAGGGCTGCACCAGTTTTAGCCTCTTTACTCTAACCCCCTTTCCGCCTGGCTTCCTATCGTTCAGTCTTGCTGTCAACCTCTCTAAACTATTAATTCTTAGCATAATTGGGTTTGGGGTTTTTCTCCCAGGTTGCACCTTTAGATCCTCCTACCAAATCTCTTACATTTTCTGGACCTCTCTACTTGCTGTTCCAACCCCTTCCAACGCCCTCTATTGTCTGAAATGCGAGTGGTCGAAAGTGCCCTTCATTGCTTGGGGGCTAGACTAGACTAAATTTCATAAGTAAAAAATCGATTAATTCTGTTTCCATAATCATAGGGAAGGTAATTGAGTATCTGAAATATTCACCTTTTATCACTATTATTGATTACATTTAATTATCTTATTACCTGATCAATCAAAACCAAGAAACAACAATATTTTAGCTGCCATAAACCCTGACTGATTGAGGTGAAATAGGCGATTTCTGAAAATGAGATGAGAACAATTTTTAACACATTTTAACGCATTGCTTTGGAATCGTGGGATGAACCAGGAGAAGAAATAGTCAGTAAGAAAGAAATGGAGATAAAAACTGAGATAGAAAAATAGGCATCATTATGATTAAAACAACATTTAGATATAAATATATTGATAAAGAATGCTGAGGCGAATGTGTGTGCACCTGATATATATGTTCGCTTTCCAGTGTCATTCTGAGGATGAGAAAATGCTTCAACCTTGAGGCCAACTCGGGGTCTTAGAATTCCATAAGCCCACGAGATTGATTGTTTTTTTAAATAGACGTTCTCTCTCTCTCTCTCTCATCTCTCTCTCCTGACTCTCCCTCTCTCTCTCTCTCTCTCTTCACATCAATTCACCTTTCTCCCCAATTCTCAATTATTTTTTCCATAGATAGAAAAAAAGACACTTTTGTCAGTTTTGCCTCCAACAAAGGTAACCTTTTAAATCGCCTAGAATCCCCGAATAAATCATAAACCACAAAATATCCCTTTTCTTATTCTCCATCTTCCTCTTCTTCTTCTTCCGCGTTTTGGGCAGAATCCCGGACACTGAGTTCTTTGTACTCAGGATTTCAAAAAAATAAACGACCGACATTATAAACAGGAGAGAGAGAGAGAGAGAGAGAGAGAGAGAGAGAGAGAGAGAGAGAGAGAGTGGGGTGTGGGAGAGAGCACATCGCTAATGCTGGAGTTATTAGACTTCAAAGAGCTTCACCGGAGATCGTCATTTTAATCAGTTTTTCCTTTATTGTTTTAGTGGCGTCTACATTCACTTTCTTTCTTTCCCTTTCTTTTTCTCTCTGTATTTCATTTCATTTGTCTTTGTCTTGATTCCCTTTCTCTCGCGGTGAAAGACGTCTTGGGGTTTACAAACAAAAATTGCCTTACCCTTTTTCCTATTTTCTTTGTTATTTTTTTAACTTACACCTCGGTAAGGAGCAACCTGTACATTACTGATGTAGTATTCGTAGCGTTCCTTAGGCCACCTGTTACACTCACTTCTTAGCCTTTTACCTTTACCTATTCCCGCTGCCCTTTATTGCTGTTCAACTTATCTAACGAAACCATTATTTAGCTAGCTACTGCAACTGTAGTCTTCTCCAATCCCACTTTTATTTCTATATCGGGCTTTATCGTGCTGTCCAACCTCTCCAACTCCCTCTTTTCACTGTCCTTGGCACTGCACAGCAGATAGTGCCCTTCAGTGCTTGGTTTCTGGGCCTAATTTTCTTACAAATCAAAAATCATCATCTCTGTTTCATATATTTTTTTAATAAGCCAGGAATTAATTCTTTAAGATGACTGATCTCCTGTCTCTGTGTTTCCTTTTAACTTCTGTTTACAACTTCTTTTTTGATGGACACCTTAATATTCTTTGGAAGCTTCTTAAAGTTCAAGTCAATCGGCCCCTGTGAGATTGCTACATATGAAACAGGGTTCATCTTCTGAATATATCATATAAATAATAATAATAATAATTAATAATAATAATAATAATAATAATAATAAATACAGGCATGATTCTGTGGCAAAGTCCCTCCACTGGAGCCTGTGCAAGAAACATCAGCTACCTTGCAGTAATGAGTGGTACGAGCACCAACCAGATGGGAGTGATAGAAAACGATCACGCAAAGATCCTCTGGGCTATGGTATCAGGCACGGATTAGGTGATACGTGCAAATAGATTCAGGACGTGACGTTGATTGACAAGTCAAAAGAAAGTATCACTCATTGATGTCGCAAAATACCATGGGACACAGAGTTGAAGAGAAAGAGAGGGAAAAAGTGGATAAGTATCAAGATCTGAAAAATAGAAATAAGAAGAATATGGGATATGCCCAAGTGGAAGAAAATCGTACCCATAATCATAGGGAGCACTAGCACGATCCAAGTATCCTGAAAAGGAATCTAGAAAAACTAGAGGCTGAAAGTAGCTCCAGGACTCATGCCGATGAGAGTGTGATGTTTCTTAGAAACTGGCGCACATTAGTTAAGAAAAGTGATGGACTCCTAAGGAGGCAAGATGCAACCCAACCCGGAACCCCACACTATAAATACCACCAAGTCGAATTGAGGACTGTGATAGATGCAAAAAAAAAAAAAAATAATAATAATAATAATAATAATATGAAGAAAACAGTAGAGAAAAGGAAAACCAACCTAAGCATGGGCATGGATAGAACTACTAAAGAAAGCCTTCGACATTGGTGGACCCACACACATGGTTAATAGAATGACTGAAAAATTATATGGGCAGGGGCAGGAGAAAAGGCACCATCAGCATCCTCAAAAATACAATTCGCAACTCGAATACAATAACTTACAAAGCTCTGGAATAAGACTAGCAGAGGTTAATATCAGGAGAGGGGATCTTCCAGGGCGACTCACTGTCCACCCCACTACTCTCCGTAGTAGCCATGATTCCCCATGACACAAAGTACTAGCAGAAGATGGATGCTGGGTACCAACTGCAGAAAAGAGGCAACCAGAATTAACCATCTGATGTTCATGGACATCAAGCTGTATGGTAAGAGCATCAAGGAAATAGTATACCCTAATCCAGACTGTAAGGATTGTATCTGGGGACATTTCAGGATGGAGTTTGGAATCTTAGGGAAAAATGTGCCTTAGTCAACATACAAAAGGGCAAGTAACCAGACTGAAGGAATAAATGCTACCAGAATGGGAACAACATAACACACACTAGATGAGACGGATTCAATACTACGAAATAATGGAAGGAGTGGGGATATAAAACATCAAGAGATGAGAAACCACGATCACGAAAGAAAAAATATATGCAGTGTCTCAGGCGATACTCAAGTCAAAACTCAACGCCGAAATATGATAAAAGCATAAACACATGGGCAGTGCCAGTAATCAGATACGCGCAGAATAGTGAATGGACGAAGGCAGAACTTCGCAGCATAGACCAGAAAACAAAGAAACATATGCAAAACACAAAGCACTACACCCAAGAGCATAAAATACAGACAGACTATAACATAACACGAAGGAAGGAGGGAGGGGTGGGGGGGGGACTACTAAGCATAGAAGACTGAGTCAACATCGAAAACATGAGCACTGGGGCTTAATATCTGAAAAACAGTGAAGACGAGTGCCCTGAGTGCATGGGAAGAAGGACGTGAAAAGTAGACAGAACAGAAATATACAGAGACAGGAGAAAGACAAAGCAGAACAAACAGAGGAATGGCAAACCAATGCACGGACAATACACGAGACAGACTAAGACCTAGCCAGCGATGACACGTGGCAATGGCTACTGAGGGGAGAGTCTCAAGAAGGAAACTGAAGGAATGATAACAGCGGCACAAGAGCAGGCACTAAGACGCCCAGACCATGTCCAAAGAACGATAGATGGAAATAACATCTCTCCCATATGTAGGAAGTGCAATACGAAAAAATGAACCATAAACCACATAGCAAGCGAATGTTCGGCACTTGCACAGAAGCTAGTCAAAAAAGAGGCATGATTCCAGTAGCGCAAAAGCCCTCCACTGGAGCCTGTGCACGAAACACCAGCTACTTGCAGTAATAATTGGGGGGGGGGGGGGGGTACGGAACACAACCTGAAGGAGTGATAGAAAAAAACGATCAGGCAAAGATCTCTGGGACTATGGTATCAGAACAGACTAGTGTGATATACATTGCAGAATAGACCAGACGTGACGTTGATTGACAAAATCAAGAAGAAAGTATCACTCATTGATGTCGCAATACATGAGACACCAGAGTTGAAGAGAAAGAAAGGGAAAAAATGGACAAGTATCAAGACCTGAAAATAGAAGGATAAGGGATATGCAGTGGAAATTGTACCCATAATCATGGAACACTAGGCACGATCCCAAGATCCCTGAAAAAGGAATCTCGAAAAACTAGAGGCTGAAGTAGCCCCAGGACTCATGCAGAAGTGTGTGGTTCTAGAAATGGCGCACTATAGATACACCCAGTCGAATTAGAGGACTGTGATAGAGCAAAAAAATAAAAAAAATAAAAAATGAATAATAATAATAATAATAATAATAATAATAATAATAATAATAATAATAATGTTTAAAAAATATCTACATATGTAAAATATAAAACAAAGACTTTCGAACACCTGAACGGTGTTCTCATCAGGGTGACGTTAAAAATGTCACACTGATGAGTATCACCGTTCAGGTGTTCGAAAGTCTTGTTTTATATTTTTACATAGAAAAGAAAATATATCTTTATATATAATTGTGGATATTTGTTAAACAATTTGTTTTCACGGAACTGTGAATTTCTTAACAACAACAACAACAACAATAATAATAATAATAATAATAATAATAATAATAATAATAATAATAATAATACTATTCCACTTTTTCTGAAATCCCAAGTCACAACGTAGCCAAGTTATTTATTTAAATGTCAAGTAAAAAACTCATTTGTAAAAGTATTACGTAAAATATCAATAAAAATAATTATTTGAAGTAATTAATTAGAAAAGTAAGTAATGAAAGTATTAATTTAAAAATTGTATCTAATAAAAATGTCAGTTGGTAAAAATAACAAATAATAAATAATATAAAACATCAACTAACGAACAATGTCTAATTACTTCTTCATTCACTCATTGTTTTATTCATTGTGTGTTTGTTTGATTGTTTGTTTTAGAATAATAGATAACAAAAACATTCTAAACTTATGAAAATATTAATTAATAAAATATAAATGATAGAAAATATCAATAAATATTTAAAATATCAACTAACAAACTATATCATCTAACTACTTCATACATTAATCCATTCATTATTTGTTTATTCGTTAATTCATTAATCGAATAATTATTCAAAGTGTAAATGAACAAACTAAATCTAATGACTTAATTCAATTACTCATTTATTCATTGTTTGTTTGTTCGTTCGTGTGTCTGTATTTGAGTCGACACTCAAAAGGCGTCTTTGATCACGGATCCAAAACAAACACGCGAGCAGTCCCAAAGGAAAGAATATAAACATTCGTAATGAAACTCCCTCCCCCTCCTCTTCTCCTCCTCTCTCTCCTACCTCACCTCAGAAGGAAATTTTCTCACCTGCGCAGCTCAGGTGATACAATTCTCTGGGCGCGAGAGAAACGCCTCACCTGATCCAGCAGGTGTCTGGAAGATAACACGAGCTCTGGAAAGCAGCAGAATAAAAGATGCTGGATTAGTTTTGCTTTAAATACAGTTGTTCGGAAAATTAGGTAGATTTAGGATTTGAGATTTTTAATGTGTTTGAGGAGAGAGAGAGAGAGAGAGAGAGAGAGAGAGAGAGAGAGAGATGCAATAGAATCACTGATGTATTTTCAATTTTGAAATCTTGAATGTAAAATCACACACTAGAATATATTACCAACTAAAACTATACTTTTTTGGAATTATTATGGCTTAGGATTCAATCATACTTGTCACTTTTTTGGAATCATTATAACTTAGGATTCAATCATACTTGTAACTTTTTTGGAATCATTATGGCTTAGGATTCAATCATACTTGTCACTTTTTTGGAATCATTATGGCTTAGGATTCAATCATACTTGTCACTATCAGAAACTAAAACCTATTATAAAAGGAGGTACATAAAAATCACTCATGAACCATCATAGTTATACGCTGTATACATATAAAAAAAATATGTACGCCTCTACAGTCTGCCCCGTTGACATACACGAATCCCGCGAATAGATCAGGTGAGACGCCCCTTATGTTCGAAACAATGGCCTTTCCGTCCATGAAGTCTTATTCATCGATTATCCCTCAATTAACCATAAATCCTCAACCTTTCGGTAGAGAAATTCTCTTCCAACTCAATCATTTGTTCAAACCCTCCATCCCTGGAAACCATTTCCCCAACAGCTCAAAGAAGCACGAAGGAGTAATTCCAGCAATACCTTTCCAGTTTCCAGACACACGCAGATCAAGTTTCCAACGAAAAAAGTAACAATAAAAGAGTAACAATGTTAGTTGATGGAACTACACGAATAACGCCAACGGTTTCCAGTCCAGTAGATGTGCTGGATAGAGCGTTCAGGAATAAATTGGGGCCGTTTAGAGCTTTAAAGGGATTGAGAGAGAGAGAGAGAGAGAGAGAGAGAGAGAGAGAGAGAGATTTAGCATCTAGATAATGACAGCACTATCCATTCTTTCCAGGGAACAGAAAACAAAATAACTTTTTCTTTCTTTTCTGTCTGAGGACAGAAATGGAATTCTGAAATTCATCAAATTCAAAAGGGATTGAATTTCCATTCCTCCCCACACCCACCCCACCCCACCCACCCCACAGTTCCCACCCTACACCCCACCCCTCACTCACCCCCACACAACAACCCACACTACAACCCACACAACTACACACCCCCACTACCTCACCCTATCCACCCACACCACCACCACACACACTACCTCACCCCATCCCACCCCACACCCCAAACCATCTCATCCCACAGCACCACCCACACACTTAACCATCCCACACCCCATACCCTACCCCACCCCACCCCACACATTACCCTACACACCACCCGGGACTGCAACGGGAGTTAGCATCAAGTGGTCTATGAAGTTCTTTCCCAAATGATGTCCTGTAGAGCTTCTGGCTTCCCTCCGTCCTCTGGCGCTGCTGGGGAGACGCGAGTGAGTTTCTCGATGCGTTCAAGAAGAAGAAGACGAAGAAAAGAAATGAAGGAAAGTAAATCATGACTGAATAATCTTCCAAACCTCTCTCTCTTCTCTCTTCCCTTTTCCTGATATAATCGAGATATTGTGTTCCCATAAGTTATAAAGAACGTAAATATATATGTGCTAGAGATAAAGCCATAATCTCTCTCTCTCTCTCTCTCTGTTAATTTTTTCATCATGCTGATAAAATATTAGCCCATTGAAATATACGAGATAAAACACTACCTTCTCACACAAAGCAAAACCTCTTATCTTGAAAACAACACAAAGAGGCGACTCCATCTATAGAGAAATAAAAAAAAAAACTGAATCGGCTCAATATTTTCCCTTTGTGCAGAGGAGGAGGAGGAGGAGGAGAACCTAATAAGCCTCGAACATCTCTCGGGCAACTTCTCTGTCTGTCTGTCTGTCTGCCTGTGTGAGTGAATCCTGGTAGCGCATTGCAAATCCTCTAGAGGGAGGCAACGGGTGAGCGAATGCTTGAGGCTGCGACGGCAGACGAGAAGTTCTTTATTGCTCTCAATTTTTCTTTTCCGTTTCGTCGTTGATTGAATTTGGGGCAGACTAGTCTCTCTCTCTCTCTCTCTCTCTCTCTCTGTACAGTGTGTGGGGTGTGTGCGTGCATGTGTGTGTGATTGATAGATTGATATATAGGTAGATCTAGGGCAAAATGACAGAGCGTTGAATTCTTGATAGGGTCTTCAAACCTTTCCAGATAATAATGGTTTCCCCTAATGCACCATCGAACTATTCATAAAAAGCGCCTCTCAACAACTGGCAATCAAAGAATCAAGAGTCCTAGGGCCGACTTACATAACGAAGCAAAAGCTTTAGGTAAATATTTCACCTGGTGATACTCTCATGTGTGTTAGAAGAAAATCATTGATTTTGCTTGGGAAAATATTTGAACTCTATTTCTATGCAAGTGATTATATCACTAACTAGTCACCCTGGGTGTGAAAGTTGTTCTGAATATCCTCGACTGAGAGAAAAACTATTTTTGCAAGATGAAAATGACTCTTGACGCTTTGCATGCCTACAACCTAAAGGAGAAGTATTTTAGAAAGATAAAAATTAATCTTAATCTGACGAAAGCAGAGAAACTCCAGCGGGACCTCACAATCAAATGAATTTCAAAGGGCGATTTCCAGAGCTTCATATCATATGACGTCCTCATTCCCTTTGGTTATAACCGAGGACATGAAAGGATTTATGAGATCGGGTCATGAAAGATGATTTTGAGGGAGGGGCGATAGAGGGCAAATGACCCCGAGGTCCCCGGACTCGAAAGTTTTCGGTCGTGACCTCAGGAAGGATTTATTACGAAATAAAGCTGACTGAACTGGAATGAAATTGCTCGTTTAAATCAACATTTAAGCGTTATAGCGGTCTGGGAAGGTAACTACTATATCATGTGACTTTGTCATAGCTCTCTCTCTCTCTCTCTCTCTAGACCATTAGAGAAAGCCATAACACCATTAGGGCCCGTTCAACCAGCTATAAACGATCATCCTAGGTTTTAGAGAGAGAGAGAGAGAGAGAGAGAGAGAGAGAGAGAGGAAAGCTCTATTGTTACAAATTTACATATGTGCGTGTGGCAATTTTGTTAACATTTATTTGTCCGTTCCGAAATAAAGAATAACATAAAAAAAGAGCACCAAGATATAATTGGCTTTTCCTCTATATAATAATACTTATCTTCATTTCGAAATCTGATATAGACAGAAAACTGGAGTGACAGAACGAACTTTGTTTTATCACTTTTTTTTCAGCTGTTGACCCCAAAATGTGAAGGGTTTTACGAATCATTAAACCTTTGTTTCCGACGTTTATGAAATATATAGCCACGATCACAGGATTAATGTTAACGATAATCATCGTGTATGAGTGCTTTTGGGAATTTTTCTCTCTCTCTCTCTCTCTCTGGCCCGATACTTTCCATTTGGTTGACACCTTGTCGGAAGAAATTTAGTGGTCCTCGATAGTCCGAATCATCCTTAGAAAATAGCCAAACTTTTTAGAAAGAAAATTTTCGGTTCCTAAGAAGTTGGTTTTCTCCTTCAGTTCAGAGACGTCGAGGAACTACATGATATGAGAAGCCCGATACAGGAAGACCTTTCAAAGGGTTGATCTGCAAGGAAATAGTAATAAACTGTTTCTTGTTTCTGATGATTTTTTTAGAATGTCTATCTTATTCTTATGAGTAATGTACAGTTCGATTATATGTACATAATTGTCTGTATGCATACACTTACACACATATTTATTATTATTATTATTATTATTATTATTATTATTATTATTATTATATAATATATATATATATATATATATATATATATATATATATATATATATATATATATATATATATATATATATATATATATGAAGTAATAAAAGTCCACACTTATGTAAAAATGTGTATTAAAAATACATAAAAGACGGGAGCTTTCGTCTACTTGATCAGTTGACCTCATCAGCCCTACTGATTTTTCCTTTTCCAAAAAACAAAAAATATATACAAAAAAAGTTACGAAGGAAAGGCAGGACGCTGGAACCGTCTCCAAGGGAGATAACAACAAAAACAAACTATCCCAATCATGTTATTCCCTCGTTCAAATGTCTGGCCAAAAGACGAGCCGATCGTCGTGGTTGAACTACCTCCTCTGTGTGTTCGGCTGTTCCCTCGTCCAAAACTTCTGCATCGGCACCTACAATGGAGTTTCTACTTACGTTATCATCTTTGTAAATTACTCTCGCTCCTTCCCGGTCAATTACATGCCCTAACTCGAACGTGTGTCTGGCAACTGAACTATATTTCGATCCCATTTTACATGATCATTATGCTCCTCTAATCTTATACCTGATCCCTGCCTGATTCCCTTTTAATAATTGTACCTACTTGGAAGTCTGCAGTTTCGATTCGATAATCTAACACAAATGCGCGGACATTTTTATTATTTCATAATTATCCTATCACTATGCTGTTATTATTGCTTAATGAATAATTTTTTATTTATATTTTTAATTATCTTTAATTGTTTTTGCTGAAGTGCGGGCCCGTACAGGCGTGGGTCTAGGCCATGGCCTGCTCGGGCCCCATCCCATGAATCCGCCACTGCCTTGAACGTGGGAGAGGGATTGGTGCGGTCTGCAGAGTTGCATTGAGATGGCGTCTGGTGACTCTGGTTACAAGACACGTTCTTGCTTTAAAGGGATTTCCTTTTAAGGATCACCTTTTAAGGATTACCCTTGGCTTAGGATGAGACGTTAATATTGAGACCATGTCAGATATAAACTCCAAAGCAAGACTTGATAATGTGTCATTTTGAATTCTCGGGGATACAGCACAATACGAAGTAGGTATATGATACTCGTGGATTATAAGTCTCTCTCTCTCTCTCTCTCTCTCTCTCTCTCTCTCTCTCTCTCTCTCTCTCAAAAGTATGTTATCATAAGACTGGGGACCTTGCTGGGAAGACTACAAAATCATTTTGTGGTGGAATTAGCTATGATTTCCCAGAAGATTCAAGCACGAGCAATCCATTTTTATCATTCTATGAGACGAAGCACTGAAAAGTACAAGGTTGGACACACAAGGTTTCTTTGAAAGTAGAACTCCATTAAGAGGAAATGTTGTAAAGGGTATTAATATACCCTTTCCTCTCTTATACAAAAATTCTGGAAACCGCAATGTTAGTATAATGGCATTTCTTTTCAGCATCTGACAGAGCAAAACAAACTGCAAATAAAAAAACCAGACCGACGATTCTAGAAACACACTTCTTTTAAGGCAGTAAAGAAACAAAAAGCTCGATTGACAAAGTTGACAAAAACGAGGAATATTTAAACTGTAGCAACAGGGAGATTTCCCTGTGGATATACTCTTGCAGCTAAAAGAGAGAGAGAGAGAGAGAGAGAGAGAGAGAGAGAGAGAGAGAGAGAGAGAATTATTATATATGTATTCGCAGCCATATATATATATATATATATATATATATATATATATATATATAGTATATATATTATATATATATATATATATATATAATATATATATATATATATATATATATATATATATATATATTGTATGCATTATACCGTCCAGTGACTAGAATTTTCAGGTTACGAACTAAAGGCTCCCGGAATCGATTCCTGGGTGAGCCAGAACTCTTTTGCTTTTTATGGTTCTGTTAAATCCAGTTCTCCTTATGTTCACATAATGGAGGAGCATTGTACCTGGTAGTCAGACGTATGAGGTGGTCGCAAGGAGGAGTTCGTGAGGTGAGAGAATTCTGTATTTTTATTATAGGCCTAAAAACTCTAATTCGGGGTCTACATATTCAAAATTATTGTTGTTGTATTACTATTAAGTTTGAATTATTTTCTTATAAACCCACCATATATTATTATTAAACTGTAAGTATATTTCTCTTGAAAATAATTCATCACTAGGAACGGCCAAGAAATAGTCATCCTAATTAAAAACATTCAGGCTATGGAACGCACTTTGGCTCACCCAGAGAAGAGGAAACGTCTTCCTCACCAGGAGAGGTAATATTTTCTCACCTGGAGGAGAGGTAATATTTTCCTCACCCGGAGGAGAGGAAACGTTTTCCTCACCTGGAGGAGAGGAAACGTTTTCCTCACCAGGAGGAGAGGAAACGTTTTCCTCACAGATAGAGAGGAAACGTTTCCTCACCCGGAGGAGAGGAAAGCGGAATTCTCAACCTGGAGGAAAAAAAGGTTTAACTCAGTGTTTGTCCATCTTATCTGAGGGTC
>NC_061095.1:62400468-62407968 GCF_015104395.2 Macrobrachium nipponense
ACTAATGAACATAGTAATATATAGACCTCCTAATACTAAAGAGTTTGACTTAATAATAGAAAAATTGGATGATATATGTAGAAATCACAAGGACTGTACTATTCTCCTATCTGGAGACTTCATCTTTCCTTTCGTAGACTGGAAAGAACGAATTGGAGATTGTGGATGCACTTATACATATAAAAAAGAGAGTGATAGTAGTGCAGAAGATAAGAGGCAATTCGAAAAGCTATTAGATATGCTACTAGAATACAACATTCAAACAAATAAATCACCTGCCAACTAGAAAGGAAAATACTTTAGACCTAGTATTTGTGAACGAGATGAATTATGTTAAAGAAATAATAGTTTATAATGCGAGTATTTCAGACCATAATGTCATAGAATTAACAGTCCATTCCAAAGCAAGTGAAAACAGAGATAAGCAAGAAATGAAAAAAGTGGGAAGGATATGGAAAAATACAACTTCTTACAGTAAAAATAGAAAATGGTAAGAAATAAAATGAAGAATAAACAAAGATTGGGATAACATTTTCGTAAGTGATGACATAAGGGTAAATACGGAGATATATTATAAAATATTAGAGAAAATAGTGGATTAATATATACCGAAGAAGAAAAGTAAACATCAGTCATGCATACCAAGAGACAGAAGGATCTTGTTCCAGAAAATCAGAGTGTGGAAAAAAGGTCTTGCAAAAAAGAAAAAAAATGCATGGAAAGTTATAGAACTAAAAAAGTAAGATAGAAAATGCAGAACAAAAGATTATACAATCAAAAGAAAATGAAAAACGGGACTGGAAGAAAAAACCCTATTAAATATCAAGCAAAACAAAACCCCAAACTATCATACTCATATGCGAAGAAGATGAATAAAAGAAGAATAGAAATAGGCCCTCTAAGAATTGAATGGAGATTAACGAATGAAAAAAAAGGGAAATTTGCAACATATTGGCAGAACGATATAAGAGAGAATTCACCCCTAGAATAGATAATGAAGATAATGATATAGAAGTAAGGGATGAAAATTTTGAATATTTAGCTGACATAGATATTAATGAAGCTGATATTGTGCAGGCTATTAATGAAATTAAAATGGAGCTGCTGCAGGGCCCTGATGGAGTGCCTGCTATTTTGTTAAAGAAAGTAGTTCATTCTATCGCAAAGGCCACTTGCAATATTATTAAGACAAAGTGTAGATACAGGCAGATTTATGATGAGCACAAATTAGCATATATACCCCTACTTTCAAAAGTGGATCAAGACTAGAGGCAAGTAATTATAGGCCTGTGAGTCTAACATCACATATTATGAAAGTGTATGAAAGGGTAATGAAGAAAAAATATTATGAAACATTTATAAAAAATAATTTGTTTAATAAAGGACAACATGGTTTCGTACGGAAAAAGTACACAAACCCAACTGTTAGTCCACCGTGAGAACATATTCAAAAATATGAAAAGCGGAAATGAAACAGATGTGGTTTATCTAGACTTTGCAAAGCTTTTGACAAAGTAGACCAAATAATATTAGCGAAGAAAATTAGAAAACACAATATCGTGGATAAAGTAGGAAGATGGTTTAAAAGAATTTTTACACAACGAAAACAGATAGTTATTGCAAACGACGAGAAATCGGATGAAGCAAGGTAATATCCGGTGTGCCACAAGTACGGTGTTAGCTGCAATACTGTTTGTTATTATGATTGAAGACATAGACAGTAATGTTAAGGATTCGGTAGTGAGTAGTTTCGCAGATGACACAAGAATAAGTAGAGAAATACTTGTGATGAAGATAGGAAACGCTCTACAAAGAGACCTTAACAAAGTATATGATTGGCAGAGGTAAATAGGATGGTATTTAACTCTGATAAATTTGAATCAATAAATTATGGAGACAGAGAAAAGAAAGCTATATGCATATAGGGGACCTAATAATGAGACAATCACAAACAAGGAAGCAGTTAAAGACCTTGGTGTGATGATGAATAGGAACTGTTATGCAATGATCAAATAGCAACTCTATTGGCAAAAGTAAAGCAAAAATGGGAATGTTGTTACGGCACTTTCAAAACAAGAAAAGCTGAACACATGATTATGCTTTATAAAACATATGTTCGTAGTCCACTTGAATATTGCAATATGATATGGTACCCACACTATCAAAAGGATATTGCACAAATAGAGAGTGTACAAAAGGTCCTTTACAGCTAGAATAGAAGAAGTTAAAGACCTTGACTACTGGGAAAGACTACCAATCTTATAATATATAGTCTAGAAAGGAGACGAGAACGCTACATGTAAATTCAGGCATGGAAACAGATAGAAGGAATAGCAGAAAACATCATGGAACTAAAAAATATCAGAAAGAGCTAGCAGAGGTAGATTAATAGTGCCCAAAACTATACCAGAAAAATAAGGAAAGCACACAGGACATTAATCCACTACACACCAGCATCGATAATGCAGCGTCTATTCAATGCGTTGCCAGCTCATCTGAGGAATATATCAGGAGTGAGCGTAGATGTGTTTAAGAATAAGCTCGACAAATATCTAAACTGCATCCCAGACCATCCAAGATTGGAAGATGTACTAGCAACTCTCTGGTAGACATTAGAGGGGCCTCACACTGAGGGACCTGGGGCAACCCGAACGAACTGTAAGGTCTGTAAGGTCTGTAAGGTCTCGTTAGAACATTAAGTCTAGATGCAATGTCTGATAATAATGACTAAATAATACTATGAGCATAACACTGTACTTTCATCTCAAGGCATGGTAGTGTTGTGCCCTTAAGTTTTAGTGTTGTTTTGAGAACTAATCTAGGTCTAAAAGTTTTCACTTGATTTTTTTTTCTACGCAAGTGTATACTTCACATCAAATGCTTTAATAGTAAAAAAAATTATTCCCAAATCACAGGGACACAGGTAATATAGCAGACTAATTCTGATAGTGGTATTATCCTAATGACTTTGTAAATCGTATCTGCAATTACATAGAAGGTAGATTGAAATGCAGCTGTTGCTCATTTTCTGTTAGAAAAAGGAAGCGCTTTCTCTCACAAAAGATCTGCACACACGGCACGAGGAGAGGAGGGAACAGACAGCCTGAGCAAACGGACACTGAGTGTTGTTGTTCCAATGAAATTTCTCCTGAGCACCTTGCTGGAATGGCGCTGAACGCCTTCCTACTGGAGGAAGCGGAATTTGCTTAATCAAGTTTTCTAGCAACTAATTAGTGGCCCGGTACCAGGTCGGTGAGGGCCGGGTGCCACGGCCCCAGAGATGACTGTACTCTAAAGTAATAGTTATCTAACACCGATCGTTTTTTTTTGTTTGCCGAGCTAACGCTCAAACTTTTTTATTTCCTTTTCTTGTTATTCCCTCTGTTGTTGTAGCTGCCCTACTTGTCAGAACGTCAGGATTCAAAATTCAATGTTTACCGTCAACTACCAACCGAGCGGTAGTTTTCCCGGATGTCATTTTCGCTCGTTTCTTATCTTACCATATTCAGCAACGATTTGAAAATGGCTTCTTGGTCTTGTTAGTTAGGTAGTCACTGAGTAGGGAAAGACCCTCAGTCTCTCCTTCACCCTTCTTTAACCCCTAATGCTCATAAATTGGTCCTTTAGCTGTTTAAGTACTTACGTGGGATTCCGCACCGGTGAAAAGTACAGACAGACCAAACTACTGTTTTTTGTAGTAAGATGAGAGTTTGTCATTTTGAATTATACTTTGGATAACAGGTCCATGAAATTGACTTTCTTTGGGTTCCTTAATCACACTATAACTGTCTCTTGAGGGGCGGGATAGTGAAAGGTAAACTACAGCGAAGTTTAGCTTTCAGAGTAACTGTCTCAGTTTGACGAGAAGCATAATCGAAAATCTTTATAAATAGGAAATTAAAAATGGCTACAAACCAGAATAATGATAATCTTAGAGGATTCTCTAAGCACCCAGAAAGCTATACAAACTATCTTGTAGCTTCAATAATCTGGTGGATAAGAAAGAGATTACTGAAGGAATCCTGAGGCCAAGTATTGACAAGAAAAGCACAAGACACAGTGAACTGTCTAATCAGGGTATCACCATCTCAGCTCCGTAACTTGGAGACCTGGTGCTCTTGGCAGGTGTCAGAGGAGACCTGAGAAGTGAGGAGAATTCCCTCTCTGGTGAGAAGCGGAAAACAAAAGGAACAGAATCTTTTCTGAGCAGGAGAAAAAGTAGACCTATAAAAAAATAACCTCACAAGGGCTGCTTTGAAGTTTTGCCATTAATTCAGTTCTGTCAAGAGGGACACACACACAGTCACTCCATTAGCCTCCAAACGCCAAAACCTAAAGGAAAATAGGTGTCATCACAGATTCCCCACAGTCACTTTGTGTTGTTTCTAACAAAACCATAACAGAAAACTTATGCTCTGATGGCTGCTGTTCTGTTCGGTTGAATTAGTCAGCCAATAGGAAGCTTCAATCTAGCGACGCAACAAGGCAGGTTCTTTGTTATTATCCTATTTGTTGCTTTTATTTTTCATACTTCCTCATATAGCCAAAATTCATATTTAAGATGTGTGCAAGTTTACATACATGGATAAATATTTTATGATAGCATGGCATCCGTAAATGAATAATATTTTAATTTCCCCCTAAAATGTATTAGCAAGGACGTGGCAGGAGAGAAAACAGACCATTTGTCAAGACTTAGTTTACATAGATGTCATTTCTCTCTCTCTCTCTCTCTCTCTCTCTCTCTCTCCAAGATTTCTAAAGTTCCTGAAGTTTGCCACTTTCAGCGACGTCTCTCAGTCATCAATTTGTGTCCAGTCGACTTCCTGGATAATCTCTCGTTACAGGAAATCGTCTTGGGTTAAAGTTCTTTGTTTAAGGACCTTTGACTCATGTTAGATTTGTATGGAGAAGACTCAGGAAAAAGATAAAAAAGATCGTGAATAACGAAAAATATTAAGGCAAAAGGAGGACGTTGAGATTGCCGAAAAAAAGCAACACAGCCAGAATGGAAAAAAGGAGAACGTACGAGAGAGATGGTAAAAAAACAATAAATGCTTCATGAATGAGTTTCAATGTTATATCTGCAAATAGAAGTGAGGCCATAGCAGTTACAGATGCCGTTCTGTGGAAATTAAAAACAGGAAAAAACATTTATTATGCTTTTCGCACCAGAAGCTTTTATATTGTTGACAGCGTTTGTGATAAATTAATAAAACTTTTGTCGATGAAAATGGCGGATGCATTTTTCGCTGAAATATGGAAAACCTGAAATTGAATACAAGTTGCAAGTTAAAGGGTATGGGGAAGCGGCATTGTTTTACGTGCTGTGATATATATATATAATACATACATACATACATACATACATACATACATACATACATACATATATATATTTCCCAGGGTCTCTTTGTGTCAAGTGGCGTTGGGTCAAGTGGCGTTGGAGGCAACGATGATGATCATAACGTGAAGCTGATGATAACAATAACTTAATAACAAACAAATGGAAATATTAATTCACAACCAAGTATAACTATAGACATAAATGAGGAACATGGTATAGCAACGAAATACCAATCAAATAGACAAACGATAAAAACAATACACACACCGTAATTCTTCACTATAAGAAACATATGATTATCCCTTCGTGACGATATGACGTTATATAATTTTCTTAAGAGCTTTTCCCCCTAAATGATATAAGCGATCTTCCATTACCTCTGTGTAAAAAGCTCCCTCCCTCTCCCTCACGCAACTGAACCATTATTATGAAAAATAATCTCCCTCAGATATGCAAAGTTATTATTCATTTCATTTTAAACACACGAAATATAAATTATTATTTTTTTTTAAATGACATAATAACTTCATCTCGCTATAACTACGTTTTGTTCTTGACTTCAGTCTGTTGAAGAACCCTTGAAGCTCGTCTGTGGAATGACGTCATTTCTCTCCCCAGTATCATGAGCGACAAGATATTATACTTCCACTGGACGCGTCTCTTTTGCAGGTGGAGGCTCCTCCTTTCATACTGATTGGAAATTGAATGATTGGAGGTTAATTTTTATCGTCTCTTCGTATAATTAGTTCTAATCGAATCTCTGTTCATTTTGGAATAATTGTTTTATATGTCAGTGATGGTCTGCTTAAAGGCAGGTAAGTGGCGTAGTGTTTGCGAGGTATTCATGACATGGTAATACTAATAATAATCATAATAATGCACAAGCAGTAAGCAGACCTTCTCGGATAAATTTCTTATTATAATGAATGGCAGAGTTAACCGAATTGATCTTATAAAAAATTTCCTCTATTTTTTCTGATAATTCGTCTTTTATAATCTGCGAGACTGTTAAGTAATTGGCCTCTATTCATGGTGTTATTACGTCGAGGTCTGGTATTACCAAACTAAAATATATGAAATATATATATTTTATTCTGGTTGTATTTTAATATATATATATTCGAAAAACTGCAACGGTATTGTAAATGGTGATCAACGATTTTGTAGCGGAGATCACCATCTACAGTCCCGTTATAGTCTCCGTATATATTATTCTGGTTCTTTGTGTACACCATTTTTCTCACTCTCTTGACATTTATTGCATCTTCATTAGCATTCCTCATTCCTCTTCTTTCAATACATTGCGAGAATTCTTCCCAGTTACTTCTGACTGTCGGCTAATCTTTCCTCTCTCTCTCTTTCTTTTAACAGGTGAAATCTTGAATTTTTCATCTTCCGTTTTCTATTTGGTTTGTTCCCGTAGGGGGTTGTGCCACGTCAGTGCACCTCATGCAGTGTACTGAAGGCATTACTTAAGATTCTATGTAGTGTCCCTTCGGCCCCTAGCTGCAACCCTTTTCATTCCTTTTACTGTACCTCCGTTCATATTCTCTTTCTTCCATCTCACTTTCCTCAACCTTCTCCTAACAACTAATTCAGAGTTGGAACTGCAGAAGGTTTTCCTCCTGTTACACCTGTCAGACCTTCCTCCTCTCAATTTCCCTTCCAGCGCTGAATGCCCTCATAGGTCCCAGCGCTTGGCCTTTGGCCTAAATTCTATATTCTATTCTATTCTCTCCTGATTAGTAACCTATTACCTATTACACTGAAGTAAAAGCAGATCTGTTTTGGGCAAGTTTAAATTCTTCATATTTCTATATATTTTATAAAACCTGATTTGTTTCTTCATAAAATATGCAACTGAGCATTCTTGATCATGATTATTGTTTTGTTAAGAGTAAAATGCCGTGTTGTTATATACCAAGGGGTCCACAAACCCAGATAAATTTTTCAGACTATATTCCTTCTGTGATTATCATTATATATTATAAATATGTAATTCCCTGTTCAGAAGAGCTTAGTTATTATAAACGTAAAATCCTTCAGTATTTCTGTCAAATTCATCTTCCATTATCACTATATTAGATTTTTTTTTTCTACATTTTCCAATAATTCCTATTTGATCTTTTATTCATTTGTCACCTGTATAGATT
>NC_061095.1:62412968-62489743 GCF_015104395.2 Macrobrachium nipponense
GTGAAATATGAATTGGCAAAATTTTTGGAGTTAGCTGCAGCAGAAACAATTGGTTCCAAGGTAATTATTACAAGGTTTGTTTATTAGTTGCAACTAATAGTTACAGTGGTTTTCCATGAAAGAGTTTAAATTTTTACACATTGCAAATTAAGTGATTTTTTTTTTGCATTTATCCATTTTACTTATTGAAGTGATGTTTTTTTTTTTTCTTTTTTTTTTCATATATACCATTTTCTTATTGAAGTGTGTGTTTTTGTTTTGTATTCTTTGTGATTGGTGGTTTTTATTTTTTTTGCAATTTTGGTATTTTGCACCTTTTTCTGTGTTTTAATTTGCATTCACAATTTGATTGACTTAATTGTTTCATTAATTAATCATTGCACATTTAATTGAAAGTTTTAACACTTGTGAATTAATTTGCATTTACTTAGAATTCTTTTCAAATTTCAGTGTTGCTTAGCACTTGTGAATTAATTTCCAAATTTTAATCATTACCTAGCACTTTTAAATTTTTATTGAATTAATTAATAAATTTTTCTTGTATTCTGTGATAAATTAATTTTTGATATAATTTTACTTAATTAATTCAAGAATTAACTAAACTTTGCTTTGTTTTCAAGTAACAGTAATTTCCCTGAGATTGTCAGTTATAAATTTTGATTTGATAATAAATTTTTGTTTTTGTTTTATTTTTATAAATGTTTTCTTTTCCAACAGTATACATGCATATAGTTGTGATTAGGTAGAAACACAGAGTGGTAATTGAGCTGTTTTCTTTCGATTTACTTGAAGTGAGTTAGAACCTGGGAAGCACTTAGACTTCTGAAATCAGCTAAATACTTAGACTTTTAAAGTTGTTGATGGAGTGAAGCTCTTTAATTAATTTGTTTACATACAAGATTACCTCACACCTGTTTTGATGAAATTTGTCTGATTTTCTGCAATAATGGTAAGTTGTTTAAGGGATTACTGTTGCCTTTAGAATATTCTGTCGTATTTTACCTGTGATAAAGGTTCAAGTGGCTAGCTGTTGTGAGGTACTCATTTAATGATTGGTAAGTGTAATAACCAGATACTTGGCACTTCGTCACAATATATATATATATATATATATATATATATATATATATATATATATATATATATATATATTCTGAAGGCTCTTGTTGACATAAACACAGCTGGAAACACTCTGCTACATACAGACGCACATACACACGTTATTATATATATATATATATATATATATATATATATATATATATATATAAATAAATAAATTTGACTCCCATACCTGTCCGAATTTGAAATATTTGCTAAAGCCCTTAATTAACGCGGGAAACTATGAATCGTAACAGCTGAGGTAATTAGTGAACACAATTAAATACAGAATTAAACTACTGACTTTGCGAAACACTCGTGTATATCACTCCGCTTTATCTAGTTGCCATTAAGTACGTAACTTTAAAAACATGAAGTTTGACCTGAGGTTATTCAGTATGAGAATCTTCTCTGTATTTTGTCAGTTTCACGATTCATGAAATGTCTTGTCCTCTGCTCAGGTGTTATTTCGCTGATCTGGTGTTAATAATCCTTTTGGGATTAAACTTATTCACATGATATTCTTTTATTGCGGATTCAAGTCATCATCCTCAAAAATACATTTCTCCCTTTTTGTTTTTTGCTTCTTTTGTAACTTTCTGTAAAAGGCAACTACTGAGATGGCTACTTGGCTGTTGATCATCCACCTTCCAATCATCAAACATACCAAATTGCAGCCCTCTAGCCTCAGCAGTTTTATTTTAATCAAGATTAAATTAGTCATGATCGTCGCGTTTTGACAAAGCAACGCAGCCACCACGGGCACTGAGAGTTTTATGGGGCATGGCTGAGAGTTTCATACAGCACCATACGCTGTACAGAAAACTCGATTGCATTTTTCACTTGTTTTGTTCTTGTTGTTTATACAAATTCCAACAAGATTCCTTTTTCTTCCTAATGAGGAAGGCTGAGCTCCACCACATTTCCTATGACAGTTTTACAACAACACAACCGTAAATCCAGTCACAATAGAAGCCGCCATAAACTTCTGATGCAAGAAACTATAACTGTGTTTTCTGAGATTTTATCGGGCAAAAGCTGTTCCTGGATACCGTATATATATATATATATATATATATATATATATATATATATATCATATATATATATATATATATATATATATATAACACCTTGATTTAGTCTTCTCTTGAATTTCTCGCTCCTATTTCACAAGACCCGACGCCAACGGCTGAACTTCCACTCGGCTCGTGGTTTCGTGGTTTAGGTGAAACCGGCTTTGTCTCGATCTCACCCTGAGATTAGGCTCAATAGTTAAGGAAGTCTGTGTACCCTACGGACTCGTGTAAACACAACTGAGATAAAAATGTTAAAATGTGTGGCAGGTATAGGTCGTAATACTTTGTGGTATTTGCATTTGTGTCTATTTTTTTATGACTAAATTCCTGTAAGGACGAAGTTCTTTAGAACTGCTTGTTAATAATGATGGCTATAGACACCGGTGATAGAAATAATAATAGAAAGAGTATTGTATATATATATACCTAATCATTCTCAATAACGTATCTTCATTACATTGAAAACAAGGACATATTTAAATACTATCATGTGACATGAAAATATACATTTCGGTCAATAATTCAAAGGAACTAGTATGTTTAAATTTAACAAACCTTTGATACAAAGTGCAATTGATGTAATTTCTAACTACTCAAGACAAAACAATAAATTAGATTAAGACTACATGTAATATATATATATATATATATATATATATATATATATATATATATATATATATATACATGTGTGTGTGTGTGTATATTATATATATATATATATATATATATATATATATATATATATATATATATATATATATGTATGTATATATATATATATATATATAATATATATATATATATATATATATATATACATATATATATATAGATGGAAAGAGAGAGAGAGAGAGAGAGAGAGAGAGAGAGAGTCCTCACTTCTTCTTCCTAGCTTAAACCCATTTTTATATGGGGTCGCCATTACGAATGAGTCGTCTCCATCGATTTCTGTCTTGTGCCTCGTTCTCATTTATACCTTTCAATTCCATATCTTCCCTTACACAATCACGCCATCTCTTTCTTGGTCTTCCTTCTTCCTTCTACCCTGCACTTCCATTTCCATCGTATGTCTTCCAATGCCGTTCCTCCCTTCGTAACAGGTGTCCATACCATCGAAGCCTTCCTTCCTGTATTTTCTCGATATTTCAGCTACCTTTGTTGATCCTCTTATATACTCATTTCTAATCCTATCTCCCTTGTTACTCCCGACATCCATCTCAACATTCCTCATTTCTGCTACATCCATTCTTCTCCTCTGTTTTCCTCATACTTGCCGTTTCTGTTCCATATAACATTGCTGGTCTGACCACCGTCCTATGGAACTTTCCTTTCAATTTCAGAGGGACCTTCTTGTCACAGAGGGCCCCTGATGCAGACCTCCAGTTATTCCATCCTGCCTGCATTCGGTGTCTCACCTCTTGTCCATGCTTCACTATCCTCCAATACGGACCCTAAGTACTTGAACTTCTGTACTTTCTTTATTTCTTCCCCACCCAATCTTATGCTACTTCCACCGTCCTCAGTAATACGAGAACACATATATTCGGTTTTTGATCTGCTTATTCTCATCCTCTCTCCTCAAGTGCTGCTCTCCACCTCTCCAACCTCTCCTCCAACTCCTCCTTCCCCTCTGAACACAACACAATGTCATCGCGTATAATATGCACCATGGCACTGCTTCTCTAACATCCCTGGTCATTACATCCATCACGATGTTGAAGATGAATGGGGCTAAGTGCTGACCCCGGTGTGTAATCCAACTCCTATCTCAAATCCATCCGTCTCACCAACACTACTCCTCACTCTAGTATACACATTCCTGTACATCTCCTGAATATTCTGACATACTTTTCCGGCACCATCTTCTCCCTCAAACATCTCCATATTTCTTGCCTTGGCCACTCTGTCATAGGCCTTTTCAAGGTCTATGAATACCAGATGCAGGTCTCGTTGTTTTTCTCTGAATTTCTCCATTAGCTGCCTTATGCAAATATTCCATCCGTTGTGCCGCTTCCCTTCATAAATCCTAATGTTTCCTTCCTATTCTAACTTCCTCTCTCAGCCTGCTATCTATGATTCTTTCCAAAATCTTCAACGTGTGAGACATTAGTTTTTATACCTCTATAATTACTTGCATTCCTGGACATCACCTTTACCTTTAAATATAGGTATCAATATGCTTTCCGCCATTCTTCTGGTATCTTTTCCTGTCGAATATTTTTTTACATCAGATCATACAAGATGTCTACCCTTCCTCTCCTAAGGCTTTCCAAACTTCGACTGGGATTAAGTCAGTCCTGTTGCCTTCCCATTTCTCATTCTTTTTTAAGGCTCGTATCACTTCATCCCTAGATATCCCCATTAACCATTCCAATGTTTTACTTGTCCATCCTCTCTTACAAGTCTTTCTTTTATTTTCTTCATTTAGCAGTTGTTCCGAAATACTCTTTCCATTCTTTTCAGGATGTCTTCTTCCTTTTTTACGACCGTACCATTCCTATCTTTCATTTGCTTAATATGGGTGATGTCCTTTGTTCTTTTATTTCTTACTTTTGACAGTTTGAGCATCTTACTCAACCCTTCCTTTTTGGTTTCCAGTTCATTATAAACTTCTTCTTATATGCCCTTGCCTTAGCTTGAGCTTACCACCCTTTTTACTTCTTTGTTTCTTTCTCTGTCCTCCTGCAGCTCGTGACTCTTCAAATCTCTTCTTGCCTCCCTTTTACCTTTCAACCACTTCCCCCACCTCTTCTTCCCACCACCAGCTCTCCTTTTCCTCCCATTACTATTCCAGATGTTTTCCCCTAGTATCTCCTTTGTTTCCATCGTCTTCTAATCACTGATGCATTATGCCTCCACCATTCTCCCACACTTCAATTCCCAGATCAAACTTCTCCCAGCACCCTTCTCCTGAACTCTCTCTTCTTATCATTATCCTCCCTAACAATTTATACCACTTGATTTTCTTTACCCCATTCGTTTTCGTTTTCTTTTCTCTTTTCATCTTTAAATCCATACAAAGGAGCCTATGTTGGGGGGCCACGTGGTCACCTGGGATAACTTTACAATTCCTAACTTCCACCAGCCTTGATCTATTGTAAAGGAGGTAATCTATTTGTGTGCATCTACCGCCACTCCTGTATGTTATCAAGTGCTCCCTCTTCTTTTTGAAGATGTGTTCACTATTGCCATATCAAAGGACACGGCAAAGTCTACTATACTCTCTCCTTCTGGTTTCTCTCCCCAATCCCATGTCCTCCATGCACACTTCAATTACATGCCTTTTCATTTCCGACATGTCCATTAAAGTCTGCCCCCACCCCACTACAGTCCTCTCCTGCTCTTCCAGTTCTTGCGTTACCATCACTCATTTCGTTCCAAAAACGGCTCTTTTCTTCCTCTGTGTCAGCCACTTGTGGAGCATAAGCGCTAATGATGTCATTGTTTCCCCTCCATAACATATCTTCACTCTCATAATGCGGTCATTCTTTCTACTCACTTCCGTCACTGCATTCTTCATTTCCCCCGACAACACTACTCCAACGCCATTCCTACCCTGCTCATTGCTCCACTATAGATTAACTTGTAGCCATCCCCCAGTTTCTTTAGCTTTATTCCCACCCTTCCATCGAGTTTCCTGCACACACAAAATATCCACTCTCTTTATCCTCATTAACTCTGCCAACTCTCTTCCTCTTCCTGTCATAGACCCAATATTGAGCTGGCCTATTCTGATCACATTTAGAGCTCGCTTCTTTAGCTGCACCCGCTCATGATTGCAGTAGCCCTCGCCTTGTCACAGAGTTAGGGCGATGTGTCTGTGCGTCGTTTACGGAGTACGCCCTAGCCCTATTCATCATCAATATCACGACTCATTCCATTGGTTTTGGGCGTGGGTTTTTACAGTCGGATGCCCTTCCTGACACCAACCCTCCCTATTTATCCGGGCTTGGGACCGGCACCCATTGAGCTGGCTTGCCCCCACAGGAGGCTAGAAGCCTTAAATCCAGAGGAGGAACAAATGAAGAAACCTTAGTAGGAATCGAACCCTGTCAAGGCAACATTTGAGTCCATTCCGATCCGAAGAAAGATGAGTTAAGATATATTTCAATGCATCAAATTCAGATACAGTTTACCAGAGCTGGAATAAACCCAAGTGTTTTAGGCTGATGTAAATATTCTAAAACCATCTATAGTAAACCTGAAGGACTCTTTATTGTAAAAAAGTTATATTAAGATAAATTAATTCTCCCACTTTTATGAACTTTATTCGAACAGATAATTCTCAGGGTCTTGATGAGACTCAGCAAGAGAATATTGAAGCGAGTCGAAATCCAAAATCGCCTGGACGGCCATTAACTGAAATTACAGGTCGTTTGTTTGAGGATTCATTAGGACCTTTGTCTCAGGATTACTCTGGATTTACATCCTTTCTTAGGGATTACTTTCCCATTTTCAAGTTTCGTGTATTTTCGTCCCTTCCAGTAATCCTTACCCTTGACAATGATGGACTGTCGTAATATTTTGTAGAAATAATTTCACGAGTTTCGAGAACCTTGCATGATGGTTCTTGCTATGCTAACACATGCACACATTTATGAATTATAATAATATATGCAAATATTGGTTTATACAGTCTAAGAAATACGGCAATGATATATATATAGTATATATATATATATATATATATATATATATATATATATATATATATATATATATCTAAATATATATATATCTATATATATATATATATATTATATATATATATATATATATATATATAATATATATATACATATGTGTGTGTGTGTATATATATATATATATATATATATATATATATATATATATATATATATATATATATATATATATATATATATATATATATGTATAACCGTTTTCATTTTCAAAATCTATTATCTCGTCTCCTATCATAGATGTTTCCAGAATTGAATAACACATAATATTTCGGCCTTTGGATTGACTGGATGAAATCGTCTAACTGGATTTATTTGCTTCAAGGATAATAATGTTTATATTTTTCCCCACTACTCCCTTCCATTCGCCCCCCGCCCCACTCCCATAACTACCTTCATACTCCCATCCACTCCCACAAACTACCTTCATACTCCCATCCACTCTCCAACTACTCCCATACCTCCAATCACTCCACACAACTACTTCCATACTCCCATCCACATCCCACAAATACCTCCATACTCCAAATCATCCCCCCAACTATCCCATACTCCCATTTATCCACACAACTACAATTTTCCAAAACAAAAACAAAAATCCGTTTCAAAGAATCATATATTTCCACAAAGTATTAATTGGAATTCATTTGCTTTTATATTTAATGTGTGATTAAAAATGGTATTTATTGTATCTAACTTGACATTTGTTAAGCAATTCAACAACCTTCCAATCTATTTCCTCAAAAATCAGCAGCATTTTCACCCACACACATTCATACATAGATTCTATAAAATCATCTTCAAATCAAATGGGCCACGGAGATGGGTCATTGCCCACCCGAATTTTATCTTCAACAGTGCAAACGAGTGGACCTCGCCAGAGGAACAAAGTATTTCCGATGAAAGCGTCTGGAGGGGGGCGGGGCTCGATCTGGGAATGCAATACGCCAACAGAAATAATTTTCGGACAGTCTGCCACTTGATATATGAGGGTGAATGTGTCTTTTCACCTTAATTTTATTTATCTTTATCTTTACATTCTTGTGAATATACTTAAGAAAAAGCATTTCAAAATCGTTGTAGTTGATTGGCTTTATGCCAGCACGGACTCTTCTTCTGTGGGAGCCTGTTAAAATTAGTAAGATGCTGAAAAGGTGAAGATGCCTGACGTGGACCCTGGCCCAACCAGAAGACGAAAATGAAGGCATCAACAGTATAAATAGTATATTGTACATAGAGTCAACATAAATGGTCAAATGAGTACAGATAGAGGGCTTACATACAGAATTTAATGTAAATATAAAAATAAGGTACAGAGGTCACGTTAAGAATGACATGGATATTTATTGGGAATACGAAATAAAGATAAATAAAAGGAATATGGATGCATTGATAACAGAGGTAGGAGAGAACAGAGGTAGAGGCAAAGAGAACTCTATGCAAAAAATGGGAGATGCGATAATCAAGAGAGAAAGAAATGAAGGGAAGACTGATAACTGACGTGGAAAGGGTATTGGAATATCTGGTGATATAGATACCAGACGAGGCGCAAATGAAAATTATGGTGCCTGTATGTGTATGTGATGAGACGAGAGAGAGAGAGAGAGAGAGAGAGAGAGAAGCATTCACAATTCAAATCCTTTATCCCAGATAAACCTCGATGCTTTGTTATAATTCCTCATTCCAAATTTGTTTTTTTTTTCTTTAGCTATTTCCCTCCCTTTATATTGAGTAAAACCTCCTATTTAACCGTGAGCGCAAAAGAACCTCCAAATATTAATTTTAATGATTCTTTTTATTTTATTTTCAGGGGGCCACACTCCCTGGAGGTCTTACATAAAACCGGGTGTGGCCCACCTCAAGGGTGCATAACTTCTTTGGGCAACTCATGTAATTTGCATAGCTCCTCCACCGCCTTGGAATTCAAGGTTGTGCCAAATGGTGGATTTTAAAACTTTATTTTTAGTTTCCTAGTTTTATATATATTTTTACATTGCATGTTTATTTCACTGATCGATTATATTTACCGTTCAGTGTTAAGTTAATTAAGCTTCTAATGTCGTGTAAAGATAAAATTTAAAATACGTTGCAGGACTTGGTTATAAATTGTACCTTAGACAAATTCCATCATTTCTGCGCTGTTTTTCTCTCAAATAAATAGAGAAAATCAAGGCCTTAGGGTTTGTCTGGGGTGGGTTGCGGCGTGGGGGACGGCGGGGGCGGGGTTGATAATTCGAACCTTAAGTGGAAGGCAATATTCCTTATTGGCAGGTTTGTAAAAATTACAATAAATATTTATGCTTAATAAACACAAATTATGTTTTATCATTATTCACATATAGATATATATATATATATATATATATATATATATATATATATATATATATATTGTATATATAAATATATATATATAATATATATATATATATATATATATATATATATATATATATACGCACCATAATATCTTCTGTTATTTATATCACCAGATACTCCAATATCCCTCCACCTCCGTTATCAGTCTCCCTTCATCTCATTTTCTCTTGATTATCGCATTCCCCATTTTTGCGTCGAGTTCTCTTTCCCTCACTTTCCTCTTCTTCTTCCTCTTCCTCTGTTATCGACACATACATATTCCCTTTAATTATTTTCATTTCGTCATTCCCCTCCGAGACTATATCCATGTCATTACTGTACCTTCTATTAATATTCTGTACTTAAGTCTTCTGTATAGTATTCTATCTATGCCTTAATTTCGTCGTCTTGGTTGGTCCAGGGGGGTCCACAAAAGGCATCTTAACCCCCTCAGCATGTTACTATATCCCACGGGCTCCCATAAGAAAAGAATCCGTGCCGGCATAAAGCCAACTAGTTTGATTATTTAGTTTGATTATTTTAGATTAATAGTATTTTTGCCTTTAACTGCATTGTCAATATTCTTCCCTTTTCAATAATACTATAATAATGTTAACAATAATAATAATAATAATAATAATAATAATAATAATAATAATAATAATAATGTCAATCATTACAGTCCCAATTCGCCTTATTTTCTATATATAGAAGTTATACATAGCTTTCCCATAGATCAGGAACTTGCAATGAATTATGTAACATTCTGACTACAAAACCTATCGTGGAATGAAAGCTAACTGTCAATAAATGTTTCCCATTTTCTCTAAACCTCCAGCGAATGAGGGGAAACTTGTGTATAATGTAAATTTTATAGTTTTAATGATCTATATATTCATCCTATATCTGCCTTTTTATGAATGAAAATTTTTTTTTACTTGCAATATTTTAAAAATGATTTGAAACAATACTTCTGTACGTTGGTACCTTGTTCCTTCAACTCTTGTGATATAATATCCGTGATTTTCTGACTTGGCAGATAATAATCACACTGATACGTTTGTCGCTTTGATTAAATTATTTGAAGCCTCTTGACTTCAGGAGAATATTATCACAATTCAATGCGAGAGCGAGAGAGATGAAATTGAATCCTTGACCACAATATTCCATTATCTCCTATTTTCATCGGAGGCAGAATTTCTCCTTCCCAACGGCGACATAACTGGAGGATAAAGACAGCATCCAGCCATTTACAAAAAAGCAGATGAAAATCTATTTGTTGGGGATCATGTTATCAGACAACATGGATTCTGGATTTCCCCTGTAATAAAATGCTTACTTCAACTCTCTCTCTCTCTCTCTCTCTCTCTCTCTCTCTCTCTCTCTCTCTCTCTCTCTCTCGCTTCGAAAGGAATATTAGAGCCATTCGAGACATTCTTAACTGGTGGTTTACGAAAATTGGATAGTGATAATTCTTATGAATATAAAGATGACAGTTATTTGAAAATCAACGGGACTAATTCATCTTCTTTTGGTTGAAAACACTATGGTAAATTTTATTTAGATTTTGGTGTTACCACCTCATAGGTTTCAAAGATATAACTCACTCTCTCTCTCTCTCTCTCTCTCTCTCTCTCTCTCTCTCTCTCTCCCATATGTAATTACATAGGAAGAGGGGAAGAATGCTAATGAGGCATTTCCCCTAGAAAATGTTATATCTAAGTAGCGTTCACTTTAATTGGCTTCGAAATTGTTTGTACAGGCAACATTTCATTAGCACTATTTAGGACTTTGGAATAAGGCTGTTTTGTAATATCCCACCCTGTCTGTCTGTCTGTCTGTCTGTCTGTGTCGTGACCACCGACCGTTCCCTCCCCAAATGACACCTCATGAATCTCGAGGCCTCTTTACGAGGGACTAAATCGATCTCTCCATCCAAAGCTAAAGCTTCTCTCTTGCCACAAGAGCTCCCCGTGAAACTATCGTAAAAAGAAAAAGATCGACTTGTGGAAATATTCAAGGAAGTCGAATTGTTCATAATATCATCTCGATTTCATGCAGTCATATCACAGTAGGCTTTGTAAACTGGACGCTACCAAATTATTTTTAAATTCGGAATGATTTTGAACAGACAAAACTTTACCATTAATAAACTTTTGGCGTCAGTACACGCAAACTTTCCCATCAGATATGTCAATTACTCTAATCACAAATTTAGGTTTCAAGTCAAATCATAATAAAAATGCAAATTATTCACTCACATTTTGACATCAGGGCACAGGTTTTATGTCCATTCCGGGTAACAGTCCTTGACTTATCAAATCTTTCTGACGCCTTATAGGTGAAGAAAATGAATAAAATAAAGGATGACTGGAGAACAGATACATATTTATACTTTAACACTGATTTACACGAAGCAGTTTAGTCATCAGGCAAAGATCAAGTTATAAAATCTCCATTTATTCCTTCTTCTTATTATGATGTCATGAAAGTGTTGTCTCCACTAAAGCTGCCAAAAGTCATATAGAATGTGTCTGTGTATCTACTGAGTCTTTCTCATTTCACTATATAAGAAGTCCTTCAATCTGAAATGAAGTCTAACAGTGACACAGAAATGATTTACATAATATTCGCGACAATCTTTGCTCAAATGAAATCATTTTTATCATTCATCTAGTAAAGATTTTTTCAATTCCCGGTATAGTCTTATTTTGGGGAAATTCAGAGGACTTAAACAGTGTTATTCTGGAATAATAATTGAGCAACTTGAATATAATAAATAAAGCTTTTCATCTAAATTCATATTCTGGGACATCAAATGTCGGTATTGAAAGCCAGAAGCCTCTGACTCTGCTGATTAATAGGTTTGCACATTCTCCGTCTAGTATGTTATAATATCGCATTCCATTTTCATCTCTCTCTCTCTCTCTCTCTCTCTCTCTCTCTCTCTCTCTCTTGACGTATTGAAATAAAGTATTGTAGACAAACATTTTCACTTTTAATTTGCAAGTGTCTGACAGAGACTCATTATAATTAATCAAAGTCAGTTTCGCTCTGAAATGTGATGAATTTGTTTGCTCGCTTATGGAGGGAGATTTATTACAATATGAATACTAATCTTCAATTTTTTTTTCTTTCTTTCAGAAGTCGTGCATCGTCTTGGTTTGGTGAGTGTTAATGCCTTTTTCTGGTGTTGAAAGGTGTTCGTTTTTAGTATTAATTTTATAAGTTTTTTAAAGTTAAGTATCTCTGGGCGGGGAGGGGTGTGGGGCGAGGGCAGGTTCTGCCTGTTTCTCACACAAAATCTAAATTACTCCTAATGTTGTATTTATTTTTCTTTTTGCTCCTATGTGACTGGTTTTCTTATACTATTATAATTATAATTATAATTATAATTATAATTATAATTATAATTATGAAAGATGCTATTGGACAATTTTTTATTTATTGATTGAGTAATATCATTACAAACTTATCGTGCGTTTTTTTTTTAAATATTTATGAAGCGCAAAAAAAAAAAAAAATCCTCTTCTTGCGATATCGAGCCATTCATTTTCCATTTTTTCTTCATCCATAATTATAACATCAATTTATACAATACTAAGCATTAAATAGTAGTTTCTTGAAGATGCGTTTCAGCATTTATTTGCAATTTCCATCAATGGTTTCTACGGAGGTTTGCTTGAGTCATCACAAGCATTTATTTCTTAATATTTTCTATGTTCACGGCAATTATTAAAATTCGTGGTAAACAGCGTAAGTGATATTTTTATAAGTTCTGTACCTTGATTTCAGTGGATTGGCAGCCTGGAAAGAGAGAGAATCCTGATTCTCTAGTGGCTGGATGATGGATTATTTTTTCTTTACCTCAACGACAGGAAAAACTGATGTAATCAGTGTTTATTTAACAGATTTTTAGACACAAGGATGTATCGGTCTCCTGAGAACTATACGTGTAAGAAAAACCATTATTGGGTAACTTACATATAAACACTCCACTTATCTATAACTGGCTATCGATAAGTAATTCATGACACCTGAAGCGTTGTCTTCCAGTCAGTGATTCAGAGCAAAGTGATTTATTTACCATCTGACAAAGAAGGATCAATGAAAGTCATTATTGCAACTCTTTGGTTAAACGATCTGGAAACTGACGGCCTTTGAAAAGCAGTAATTTGCCGGCAAAGTTTATTGGCTTTATAGTAAACGAAATGCTTAACTTTAAAGTTTTTTTTTTTTTTTTTCAAAGAACAGTCAAATGCTCTCGAAAGTAATGTTGTGTCGAAATATAAGTCGCAAATAAGTCAAAATGTAAATTAAAATGTAAGTAAAAATGTAAGTCGATAGGCACGTCGAATATAAGTCAAATTGTAAGTCAAAATGCAAGTCGAATATAAGTCGAATATAAATCAAAATGCAAGTCCAATATAAGTCGGATTTAAGTCAAAATGCAAGTCGAATATAAGTCGAATAAAAGTCAAAATGCAATTCGAATATCAGTAGAATAAAGGTCAAAATGCAAGTCGAATATAATCAAATACAAGTCAAAATGCAAGTCGAATATAAGTCAAAATGCAAGACTAATTCAAGTCGAAACATAATTCGAACTGAAGTCGAAATATATGTCGAATATAATCCGGAACATAGGCCGAATATTAGTCGAAATATAAGTCAAAATAAGTCTAAATATACGTTGAATATAAGAAGAAATATCAGGCGAATGCAAGTCGAAATATGTTTAAATATAAGTCGGATATAAGTCTAGATACAAGTCGAATAGATGTCGAATATAAGTGTAAATAGTGTCGTTCTGAAGAACCTTTTCCGGTGCCCTGTGTGGGATGTGCGCTCAAATGCTCGAGTCACATTCCTCGTCGGTTATCGACATCAGATCAGAGTTCTTTAAATGTCTTGTTTACTTCAATTGACAATAAAATGACAGAACCAAACCACGAAAAATCGTTTTGAATAACAAAGCTTCAAACGACAGTCACGTGAAGGCTGAAGTCAACGTGACTGACACATTTCTAACCTGACGGCGGAAATGAGAGAGCAGAGTCTCAGAGACGCCACTGGATGCAAACCAAAACAGAATACAAACTACAACCCCAAAGACCATTTGGGTTGGAATAGAATTCCCAGATATTCCTGATTATTACATTCTGAATTTTATTCGTCCATCCAGGAGAAATGATTAAAGGAAATAGGACTCCCAAACCACATCCGGTGAAGGGAAGCTGTTTTGTCGTAATTGGGTAAAGTCTGAGGAAGGAGACGAGAATAAAAACATTGAATGGTATCAGGTATTAGTTAATTCTGTTCAAAGTAAAAGTATATCTAAGTTTAAACTGATTAAACAGCCCTCCTAGGGCTGGCCCGAAGGATTAGATATTTTTTACATGGCTAGGAACCAATGGTCACCTAGCAACGGGACCTACAGTTTATTGTGGGATCCGAACCACATTGTATCGAGAAACGAATTTCTATCACCAGAAATAAATTTCTCTGATTCCGCGTTGGCCGAGCCGAGAATAGAACTTCGGACCACCGAATTGGTTATATGTTATGAAATATTAGTAAGTTCATGATAGACAGGGCATCTGTAAGTATTCTACTTATGAAATTCTGTTCTGTAAGTTCTCACAAGTGATTACTTATAACGAAATAGAAGGTTAATGATAGACAGGGCATCTTGTAAGTATCCTACTTTTGCACAAATTGTCTGTGGGGGAGGTTTCTTCAATGGTAATAAAGCACTTAATTCTGAAAGACTTCGATAGCACATAATCCCTTGGTAACGTAACCCAGTTCTTCCATAACAAACAACAGTCTGAAGTGTTTGTGTAAAACGCCCCGTCCCTCAAACACACACATACACTTCCATAAACACACAAACACGAAACCACATCAAGTAAGGGAAACTGAGACCACAAGACTTCCTCCTCTTCAATGTATTCCACTTGTGGAGGCTGCAATAATTCCATCGACAGAAGAGGAATGTCTGACATGTCTCATTTGCATGTTCTCTCTCTCTCTCTCTCTCTGCCTTTGATGAGGCTGCCTGCGTGGTTGGGCCTTCCGTTGAAATGTGGACACCTCAGCATAGATGTTAGTGTGAACGTTGTGTGTGTGTGAGATAAGAGAGAGAGAGAGAGAGAGAGAGAGAGAGAGAGAGAGAGAGAGAGAGAGAGAGAGATGTAGTAAATATTCGTCTTCCAAGAATTGAAAGTTTAAAACATTACTTCAGTTTTTTTTTTTCTGTGAATACCGTTGCATCCAGAGATTTATAGTATATTTCGGAACCGAAGGTGGAATGCATCCAGAACACCAGATTCCTACAGTTCCCATTCCCAAAAACAATCGCTATCCTAGTGACTCTCGTCAGAGACAGAATACGTTTCCAGAATCCTTTATGGCAGCAGACATCACACCTCACAAAAGAGACGGAATGAAACTTGCAACAAACAAGGGTTTCCTAACGTGAGGGAATTCTGACAAAGTATAGCTGACATCACTCACGAGAAAAGATCTTCATCAAGGACAGTGTTTTATAAAAAACTTAATTTGCAAAAGAAGCATTCGGCCTAATTTAAATCAGAATTCCATAAAAGATGCAGAATTTTAAATTAGAAAATACATTTCAAACAAAAAAGGACTATCAAATAAAAAGAAATATTAATACAAAACGCAAGGGGGTGGTTTTATTTCAGTCTCTGATTGAGGTCAGTCTTGCTCTTAACGCTTTTTCTTCTGAAGGAAATTTACAAGATTATTATTATTAATTATTATTATTATTATTATTATTATTATTATTATTATTATTATTATTATTATTATTATTATTATTAATCAGAAGTGAACCCTTTTCACAAGGAACAAGCCCACCAAAGGGGCCACTGACTCGAAATTCAAGCTTCCAAAGAATATATCGTATTCAGCACTACGGAGAAAACTGCATAATATTTCATTATTCTCCTTCTTAATATTCCATTTTTTAATAAATTCAGTAAATATTAGTTAGATAAGTTTAATATTTTGTCATCAATGCCCTACAATTTCGCCAAGAGGATTTGAAAGCAGCCAGTTTAATTCATGTACTATTTATACCAACTACGGAAATAAAATATGTATAGATTCCCGCTTAGGTACAACAATTCAATATCAACCAGCTTCCTTTCACTTGAATGAAGACGTCAGACTCTAGATAATTCAACAGCGTTCCATTAAATAGAGAAAACACTTAGACAACAAAAAATATTCCTTAAATCCAGGACTACATTTTCATCTAGTAACGAAGTGTTCTGGTGCTGAACTGACAGATCCAACAAAAGAAATTAGCATGTGGTGAAATTGGCTTATGTCAAAAAAACATTGAACCTCAAATAAACTTGCATTGCGAATTGTAAAGATTTTCATAATTACGGTACAGAATTTGTCCACGTCGACAATATGGCAAATGTGGCTGAGAATATGAATGAAAATTTAAGTTCTGTTGCAAGCTAAGAAAATCTTGTGAAAAGAAATATCAGCATGTCTATATTATTACTATTATTATTGAAAGTACATAAATATGATCATGGATGACAATGTAAACAAAATTATTCCTTTATTCATCCATACAAAAGAACAAAACAGAACTATAACAGAAGAGACAATCGGAATTAAATAAATACCTAACCTCAAGGAACCGTAAACATCACTTGTGCCTTTCTTCGGTATTTTTCCAATAAGGATGCAACACAAATCCACTTACGAAGTTCTGATCTGTCTATCTGATGAGACGTCTTCTTTGGGACGTCCAATATCTCAGTCTAAGGAGTGATAAGATTATGATACAGGAAATAAACCTGTAGCTTCCGACTGACACATGATCTGATTTACGTATTTTATTATTTGAAACCTTTGCAGTGTTCATGATACATCAACTTTCAAGTGTTGTTTTTTTAATACCCAAAAAAAATTTTTTAAGACCGAAGTCATTTATCATTGGAGGCAAAAAAACATACAAACATTTTATTAAAAACAATTTTATTGCAAATCATAATCCAATTTCCTTTTTTCGTTACATAATTTACACCAGTCTCTCTCTCTCTCTCTCTCTCTCTCTCTCTCTCTCTCTCTCTCTCTCTCTCTCTCTCTCTCCTGCGGAATAGTTTCCCATTATGAAGAAACTCTGAGACTTCCCAGAACCTGTGGATGAATTTGAGAGCTTTTCTGCCGCCTGGTGTATTGTATACGGCCTTAACTTTGGTCATAATGGATTCAGAATCCTTCCTGTTGTTTTACCCACAAAATAATGCTCTCGTTTCAGAGATACTTTCCTCTAATGTTTTTAAACATATATCTTCCAGGGATTATTTACTTTTCTGCTTGTCCATCTTAGCGCAAACCTTTTTGTTGGATAAATGATTTTTTCTTATTTTTTCACTTCGTCCGTAGTATTACAATTCAGTTACTATTTTGTTATTTCATTATTATTATTACCCGATTCTCTCAGGTGGGAGATGGATTCTCAGCTTTGCATAAAAGTTAAGAATTCTTTCCCAAAAAACTTCGTGATGGACCTTAATCCCTCTCCCGGGAGGATTTGGGTCCGGGGTTAAACGCTAGCCTTCTTAGAAATAAAGTCTTTATTGGCTGTGCATCCTCTTTGATACAGTTGAAATATCTTTCCTGGGATAATGATGTGGAAGTTCATTTTTTCGCAACATTTGCGAAATTCAGATTCAAACTCGCTCTAACGGTTCTTTTGCAAAGTCTATAAATTGCATATTCTTAGCAGTATTACCTGACTGCACATCTGTTCTTGTGAAGGATATCGGCCATTCTTTACAAAATTTCTCCTCCTAAGGAAAGAACTGTATGTTTCAATTTTCATTTTTTCTTCCTTGTGAGGTCTGATGAACGCTCAAACCCGCAGAGCTATCATAAAAGGACTCTTACAAAAGTATTCAGCATTCAGGATTCACACTGAATATTAATGGCTTTTGGGAATGGGAACAGTAGGAATCTGGTAGCTTTGGATGCATACCACGTTTGACCGAAGGTATAACAAGACCTCAGGAAGCAACGTGATTTATAAAACAAATAAAAGGAAAATCTCGAACATACAACGCGTGAAAGACATCTCATGAACCAATCGCGCTTTCTTCAGTCGGTGCATAAAAGCATATGAGAGAGAGAGAGAGAGAGAGAGAGAGAGAGAGAGAGAGAGAGAGAGAGATTGCAGACTAAAATGAACAGAATCATCACAGTGCCCTGGCCATTGCTCGGGGAGTTCATTCAAATGACCCCAATGCAAATGGGGGAAACTCCCATTGGCTATTCATTCAATACCATGGGACACCAGAGTTGAAGAGAAAGAGAGGGAAAAAATGGATAAGTATCAAGACCTGAAAATAGAAATAAAAAGGATATGGGATATGCCAGTGGAAATTGTACCCATAATCATAGAACACTAAACGATCCCAAGATCCCTGAAAAGGAATCTCGAAAAATTAGAGCTGAAGTACTCACAGACTCATGCAGAAGAGTGTGATCCTAGAAACTGCGCACATAGAAGAAAAAGTGATGGACTCCTAAGGAGGCAGGATGCAACCGGAACCCCACGCTATAAATTCCACCCAGTCGAATTGGAGGACTGTGATAATACAAAAGAAAAAAATAATAGTAATAATTACTACAACTATTATCATTAGGCTATCAAATTTTTTAAGACACAGCATCTTTATTACATTTATTCATTACAAGTTTTTGGGTTTATTTCTCTCCATTCTGTACAGCAAGTTAATCCTTTTAATTCCTTTTGTACATTATACTAATACTTCTGGAACATTCGGAACTATTTATCTCCATTCTGTACAGCATGTTATTTCTTTTAATTCTTTTGTACATGATACATCGTACTTCTGGAACATTCGGAACTATTTATCTCCATTCTGTACAGCATGTTATTCCTTTTAATTCCTTTTGTACATTATACTAATACTTCTGGAATATTCGGAACAAACGATTCTTTGCCTCAAAGAACAAGAATTTCAAAATCCTTTTCGGTTAATAATAATATTTTCTCTTTGGTCACACAGACAATGGACTTACTTTATAAATCATAATTTCAATCAGCAACTATGGTGTTATTTTTCAGCATTGCCTAAAAATATAGTCAGCAAATTCTTAAGAACCTTCCTGAGCGAATAAATCAACGCAATAGACTTTCAACTAAATTTTGCGAACTGCAAAGTCAAAGACACCAGCTGCTTCGCAGAGTTCTGTGGGACTGAAATAACAGGAACTTGGCAAAGGATCTGGGCATCGCGTGAGGCTTTCGGATCGAACGGGAGGTTACAATATTCCCAAATTGATTTGACTTATAACCAGAGTATAGTCTGTCGGGAATACTGTAAGCTGATTCGTTTGCTGCACCCGGCCGCTATGGTAATAGAATAGGGCAAGTTATATTCATGCTATCTTTCTTTAGATCTCCAGCTGAAAACCCTTGGGAACTGTAAAGTCAAAAGACTATAATAAACCCATGAAGGCTCCAAAGGAAAATCAGCCTGCAGAGAGAGAAGGAAGTTCCGGTAAAAGGTTAAATATAAATAAATGAGAAGGAATTCAAAATAAAACCGATGCACCTGAAATTCAGGAGACGTTAGCAGCAACATTTGGAGATTAGAAGATTCCACAACTGCGCCAGGCACACTATCCCACATTTTAACTTTAGCCAAGATAAAACTCCTGGAATAAGACTCCTATTCCAACATGACAAAGAACCCGGTAAATACCGGCAAACTGATCCACAAAAACACAAGTGAGAAAACTTAAACAATTCTGTAGTTGTTAAAATATTAAAATTATAATTAGTTTCTCCGAATGCAGTTACTCATTCTTCATCACTCTCGTAGTTTTCAATCTGAATTTACGTTTCATTAACCTAAAACTCACTCGTTCGCGATTTAATAATGATGTGCAGACCATATTAAACTCCAGTGTTTCAACTTGAAATCTGTATGCTAATGAGAAGTTATGTGAATAATGGGTCCTTTTTGTTTGGGGGAATTTCATGGTAAAAATTTTGCGCTTGGTGGAATGTATATAATTTATATTCTAAATAAACTTCCAGGTGAGATTTATTTAGGGTAATGTGCTTAAATACTGTAAAAGAGAGAGAGAGAGAGAGAAAAGAGAGAGAGAGAGAGAGGAGAGAGAGAGGAGAGAGAGAGAGAGAGAGAGAGAGAGAGAGAGAGAGTAATATACTGTAAGAAACAAAGACAAAATGGCAAATTAACCTTACTTTGGAGGATTAGAGAAATCTCTGTAGTTCCTCTGTACCTGAACAGAGATTCGAAGAACACTCGTGTCCTTTGTTCTCTATTGTTTATTGTCTGTCCCTTTTCCTTCCTTTGTAGCGATGATAGATAAAAGAAGACAAAAAAAGGTGCTTCTACACAAAGACAACTGGATACCTCTTTGGAGAAAAAGTTCATCTCGACTCTTTTGTTTTTCTTTGAAAGAAACTCAAAGGAAATTGGTATAAAACACGTTGGGTATTAAATCTTCCTACTGAGGGATAGAAGGTACAAGAAACAGAAACATAGTAAATAAATAATAAAAAAAGATCGCTGATTATAAAATACATTTTCGTGAAAAGAAATGCTCTCGGCTTAACAAAATGTCCTGGTTAATTCGTTATCAGTCTCAAACTCCAATTCGTCATTATCCGGACGTTGGAGACATAAAGCTCTTAACATTCTGAAATCACAATTCGTCATTATCCGGACACTGCAGACAGAACTTTTGAATTGTAACTGATGCCCACATCTCGAGTCCCAAAATCCATCGGCCTTCCAAAGGCGCCTCATCAGATGGACCAATCAGAGGCAGCCACCTGTGGTCATATATACTGCCCCTCCTGATGAATAGCCAATAGAGTTTCCCCCATTTGCATTTTGTGGTCATTTGGATGACTCGCCGAGCAATGCCCAGGTCACTGTGATGGTTCTGTTCTGTTCTACCAATCGCTTTCTTCGACTGAAGAAAGCGATTGGTTCATGAGATGTCTCACGTGTTGCATGTTTGAGATAATCCTTTTATTTGTTTCATGAATCACGTTGCTTCCTGAGGTATTGTTATACCTTCGGGTCAAACGTTGAATGCATCCAAAGCTACCAGATTCCTACTGTTCCCATTCCCAGAAGCTATAAATATTCCAGTGTGAATCCTGAATGCCTGAATACTTTTTTAGAATCCTCTATGATAGCTCTGGAGTTTGAGCCTCCATTAGACCTCACAAGGAACATGAATGAAAATTGCAACAACAATGATTTCGTAATGAGAGGAATTTTGATAAAGAATGGCCCATATCCTTCACAAGAATAGATATACAGCATGGTGATACTACTAAGAATATGTAATTTGCAGAAGACTTTGCAAAAGAACCATTAGACCGAGTCTGAACCAGAATTGCATAAAACTTGAAGAATATCAACTTTCACGCCATTATCTTACAAAAGAAAATATTTCGACCGATCACAAAGAGGCTGCACAGCCAATAAAACTAATTTGCAGAAGAGTCAAGCACTTAACCCCTGACCCAAATCCTCTTGGGAGAGGAATGAAGGTACATCACGTATTTTTTGGGGAAAGAATTTTAAGCTTTCATTGCAAAGCTCAACATCCATCTTATGTATATCGTAATTTAGTTTAAGGAGAAAACTTAGAAAATACTTAGAATGTGAGATGAGCAGGATATTCATAACTAAAAGTTCAAGCCAGGTGAAATTAAACAAAATTTGATTATGGTAATTACCTGAAGAAGGTGATGACATGTTTTGGTTTAATCAAGTTTAATATTAGAAGCTTCACAGTTCCTAGACCAGGGTTTCTGAACAGCGGTATCCATACCCATTGGGGTATGAGAACCACATGCTGAGGTGTATGGGACTTGATCTCTGGATATTTGTATATATTTGATTTCAATATGTCTTGTATCCATTTTGTAAATAAATAACTATATAAAACTGTAGAAATACCCTTGATTCGCTTGTATGTTCTACTCCTAGCTATTCATGTGCACCATGTACACCTGCCTGTGGATAATGCCAATTAGAAAATTGTGATAATCCATACAATCATGTCAAATTCAGTGAAGAGGAAGATGAGGAGTGTCAATTAGAGTCTGTGTGTAATAGTTACATAATAAAAATATGGAATGTTAGTCCATATATATAAAAGACTAAAACTAAAGAGGTCTACCAGATCGCTTGCAGGAATGTGATCAGACTAGAGACGCTAAAGATGACGTATACAATAAAGTATGTAGGCTAAGTTGACATGCCGTCACCTGTAGTCATTCATTTGTTTTTGAAACATTAGTCCAAGCTCCCTGCTTGAGACAACTACCGCGACCTATAATTCAAATGGCCTATGTGATCGGTAGTTTGTCTCATTGTATGTAGTTCATATGTTCGAGCTACTGTCTGTTCCTTTATGACTTGTAACCGAGATGGTAGAACAGGGCAGATGAGAGTTAGCTATCGTCATTAGAAGACCTGTATCTCTTTACCTAAGCTTTATCATGTAGAGAGAATAGAATTAGCCATCATCATTGGCAAAAGCGATCAAGCTATCGTCATTAGAAGACTTGTACAATCATACCTGATCTTCACCATGTAAATTCAGAGAACATAAGTATTTTTGTACTTCATGGTTTCTACTAGATCCTCACCTCATCCCCGAATCATCATGAGTTTAACACAACGTCGTCATAACCAAAGAAGATAATACCGACTTCGTAAGTGATCTACAAACCCCAAGACACTCCATTGAATATGGAAGTGCAATACCAACCGACTTAGCGTAAGATTATCGCAAGTCTAACATTACCTCATAGGGCGCCTTATTATACAAGGCAACAGCCCTTAAAAGTGGTGGTCAGTACCGACCAGAACTCTACAACTCCTACAAAGAAAAACCTGAATAATAAATCATGTATCATCAGAACTCAACGATGACGAAAGCAAGAGATTCTTTAAGCGACTTAGTATCATCGTTTAGTGAACAATTTCAGTAGTGAAAAACTTCAAGAAACAAAACCGACGTGTTCCTTTTCCTACGGCAACGCAAGCTTCGTCTCTCATTAGAATCATTCAAGAAAACATCGTTATTGCGCGTTTCCGGCACTTCAAGAAATAAACCAAACGCGTCTGTAGCATCGGATCTTCAAGGGCTCGAATCATCCAAACGACGCGCACGGGGAAACTCAAGCCAAAACCAGGTCATCCGCTAAATAGAGAAGGAGGGCCAAGGGCACATCATTATCGGAGCACAAAATCAAGCTAAGTACAACCTTTTTATTCATTTGGAGTAACTTTGAGTGTTTTCCTTTGCAGGTCGAATTTCGTTATTCCTGTGGCTGAAGTTACGAGACATTCTTAATCTTACTTTTTTATTTTTACAGAATTATCTACATCATTGAGATTTCACTCCTGCGAGTTTTTATCTTTGGGTGTCTGTTTCCAGAAGTTCTACTGAAATATCATAATCATATACTATGTTAATTTTATCATTTTGGGTGATTATTAATCCCTTACGTAACAAATCATTAAACAGTGAATATGCTTTACGCAGTGGACGTCTGTATTTATACAGATGCATGGATAGGGTCGTTAGCACCGTAGTGATTAGAAACACACAAAAACAAGTGGAACACCCGTACAAATCTAGATAAATTAGAGGTAACACTATTTCGGGTCATGACAATAAATGCTCCTTTGCAAAGTCCCGATCTCAGTTTTAGCCTTGAGTTTTTTTGAGTTATATAAAAATCTAACCTCAATGACTCAACTTAACTTTAAAATACGGCTGGATTGCAAGGAATAACATGTCATAAAAATCTTTCATTAGGCTAAATGCGCTGACCAGGATCCCTCACTATTTCAAATTTTAGCAAAGAATGAGTAAACAACAGCAAGTACACGATAACGCAGTAGAGATAACTTATTTTATAGTAAAAAAAATAATCGCTCAATCTTTATAGTTCGTCATTCATACGTTCGTTGTTTTTTATACGTAACTAGCAGCAACATAATGCTAAAAACATACAATATTGTCGATGGTAATAAAGAGAAGGATCCTAATTATTACAAAAAGAAATAGGTAAACAGTAGCCCTTTCAGAAACAAACAAATCGTGCACTTGGGTACTGTGTCATCCAGTCAAGCGGTCAGGGTCAGTTAAATCTGCCGAGTGTTCAAAGCATAGCAAATTCCACGCAATAAAGCGACTCTAGCCGAGTGGGGAGAGCGATATTGAAAAAATTAAAAAGGAATTTCCCTATGCATCACACGACCGTATCAAGTAATCAGAGGCAGGTTCTCGTTTTTTTAATACCTAAATATTATAAGTAGTGGTGGATTAAGCCCAACTGTACGCGCTGTAAAAATTAGAATATCTTGTTTTATTCCTTTAGTACACGTAATATCCTGTATTTACGGACTTGCCGTCCTGTTGTTCGAACTTCCCTAATGAGAAGTCCGGATAAGCGAGCGCTTACAGATACCTCTATAGGTATAAAAAAAACATTGATCTGTATCTATCCTCCTGCAAAATAAGGCGTGTTTATCAAGGAAAAATCCTATACAAACCTTCAAACATATTAAAATCCGTTTGAACAAAAAAGAGACAGTTAATCAAATAATAACTTATATAGAGGAACTATACATTTGTCTCATAAATCGTAACATTGTTCAAATGACCCAACAGAATTCTCCCACAACCGCAGTCGCAGTTTGCACGCAAAATCGAGAGAAGCATGCACCCTCGAATGTCTTAGTGCGTGTAAAAAGGCTTTGCTGGGAAATGAAATTTTAATCCTTCCCGACACTCTGAAATATAACGATTTCCGCGAACAAAGCCCTAGACACGGTTGACCTCGCAGCAACAAGTTAAATCTAGTGATCCACAAACGTATACATATCGTGGATACGGAAGTTATAAATATCGCATTTTTTATTGTTGCTAATTTTTTAATCCCGCCCAACCATCGTAGATGAATCTCTCTGATATCTATCTAAAGTAATATCCGTAAAGTCATTCAAGCAGAGGTGATTCAGCAGAAATTTTTTTTTTTTTATCTTTTATCTGAATACCAGGAAGTTTCTCCACTAGCGAGTGATCTCTGGGGAAAACGGATGTAATTTAACACAAAATAACGGTCTAAGACAAACATAAAGCTATATACGTACCTTCGTATAGACTCTCAATGAAATTTCAAAATAGAGACAAATGACGAAGTTGAAAAATGTTAGTAATAGGATCATTAGGAAATCAAATAAGCCCATATAATTTTTCCCTCAAACGTCATGCCATAAAAGATCGGACTTGGCGTATCTGCGTAGATTCTGTCGCTTAAACAAGGAAACGACTCCCGATAGTTTCCAGGGCCATGTACCGACGACATCTTATCTCTGTTAGTTAGAATAAATTTTTCACTAGCTTGGACTTACTTAAAGGCTTTTACCTTGATACCATTACCTAAGTGATTTGTACCTCATATACCGTTTTCAGCACAAACTCAGGGGACATTATCAATTTTTACGTATGCCTCCGGCTTACGTTTGCGCCCCAATTATAATATAGTGTTTGGAGACTTTTAGGGGATACCCTACATGCCTATATGGTTGGTCTTGTAATCTTTTCTAATACCTTTAGAAGTACATTCACATAAACTAGAGCTAGTGCTACAGAGACAAAGACAAATAATCTCAGAGTAAAATATCTAAATGTGAGTTTTTTAAAAACCGAACATGTTTATCTAGGTTTTATGTGTCTAGTCAAGGTCTTAAAGTAGTCCATGGTAAGGTGTTCGGCTATTCATAACTTCCGGTACCTATTAACCGTAAAAGGGGGATACAGCACTTTGCGTTGTAGTGGGTATTACAATCGTATGTAAAATATGTAACTCTTCAATCATGACAGCTCCTTTAACAGATCTTACGAAGAAGAGCATAGATTTATTAGGTCTAAAAAGCATCAACAGGCGTTCGATATCTTAAAAGCGAATAATGCAGCTCACCTAACTTAAAAATCCCTGATTTAAATAAAGAATTTTTTTTTATTGCAACAGACGCCTCAGACCAAGGGGTTAGAGGGTATTACTTCAGTAATATGATAAACAGTTCTTCCCTATAGCTTTTTATTCACGTAAACTAAAGCCCTCTGAAAGTAAATATGCAGTAATAGGCAAGGAAGGGCTAGGTATCGTTAACTCACTAGTACATTTCAAGTTTCATAATCTACGGCTATCCTGTTAAAGTCCTCACTGAGCATAAGTCCTTACCGAGTTTTTCAAAGGCTTTAATTACAGTCTAAAAGGAATCGGTGACAAATGATCATTCAGGTCTTTGGAGCTAAGTTAAGATATCTACCTGGGAAAGCAATTATCATAGCTGACGCATTATCCCGCAATCCCGCACCATACTGCAAAGAACCATTAATTAGACTAAAAGATATAGAAACATCCGTTGCCTATTGTTAAAACCGTATCTAAACAAGAAATTCCGTAACCAAGAGATCGTGAGCATTGAATATCTGGGTTGGAGCGCAGAACTGTTACAAACTGAACAAAGCAAGGGTCAGCAGCTAAGCAACAATAAACACTTCGAACGGAAACAGGGTCAGCGGCTAAGCAAACCAATAAACACTTCGAGCAGAAACCCTAAAGCAAAATTATATTTAAAGTATGTGTATCAGAATTATGTAATCAAATGTAATAATTATATGTGTAATAAATACATTTATTCAATGTACAGGATCTGTAAATATAAACCCATGAACCTGAGGTCATGGCATTAGGAGGGGTCCTACGTGACCAAAGCAGATCTAGATTTACGCTATGCGCTGTCCCCTGCAGTAGCCTGGTCTAGCTCAGAGCTTTGTCAACATTTTATGTTTATGATAACTTTGCACAACAACTTTCCATGGGAAGCGGTTGACCTGTTAACCTACGCCGGAAACTTGTAACTTCCGAGCCGGCGACTACGTATGTTTTTATATGAATTGCTGAGATAGCTAATGTTCCGCTATCGACGCGATGCTTTAGAATGGCAGTTCCGCGCCAACCATCAAACATATCGGTCTTCCGACCGAGCTGCATCTCCTAGTATGGAGTTACAGAATAAAGTTGTTATCTTTGTTCAACTTGTCTGTTTGAAATCATCTCCTTTAGTTAAGAAGAACCACTCTACTAAGATATCCCAAGGAGATGGAGGAACAGAAATACTTACGAATGACAGTCGTAAGGAGAACACAAAAAAAAGTCTATCGCCAAGCGATGAGACTTAAATGTGGTGGCAGCGTATAACGAATGAATAAATTAACAAGACCCATATCAGCCGACCGAAGGTCTACAAGAACTAACTTCCACCTTCAACATCAAACTAAACAGAGGAAACGGGATCTTCAATCAACGCAACAGTTTATGAAGACAGATATGTCCTTCATCGAGAAGAATACAGCATTCACCACCGACGTTTGAGCGACTGTTGTCACTATCTTCGAGAATCTACACCGGACGAGAGCAGCATCGAACATCATCGGAAAGAAGAAAACAAACACAGGAAAACATCACCCGATCACGAGCAAGGACGCAGAGAGTACAGCTAGAGGCAGTAGTGCAAGGACGGAGGCTGTGACGTCATCAATCTTGTACTTCTCCACGCATCGTGCACCGAAAGAAGACCGTGACGTCATCACGACTTCCGACGCGATACTTAGACAGGAACTGAGACGTCATCCCATGTCAACAATCCTTCGCAATATAATCTGGAGCTAAGTACCATTTTTATCTATTCAGGTCTTTTCCTCAGTGAAGTGTTGTTCATCAGGAGTCGATCATCCAGTATTCTGGGGGTGAGTTTGTTCGCCATATTATCTTCCTTCATTACAGAATCAATCTCCAACTACGAGTTCTCGCCGCAGATTAATTTTTTTTCTCTTCTCGCTGTTGTTAATCGTTTCTTGCAGGAATTCTCCAGTTAATATTTTATCATATTATCTGTATTTTTGTATCTTTTGGGGATTTTCCTATTATTATCACACTTATACGTACATTGCATATGCGTTTACGTAGTGGTCAAGTGTACTCTTATAGATATTTTGATAGGATTGCAAGGAATAGAATGATAAGAAAAAAGTGAAAGTCGAAATGGCAACTACTCCGGCTGGCAACCCCAATGTGGTGACTCTCGTTAGCGCGAGGTCAGCAATTGTCCCTTTTCAAGGTCGGGTCAATGGGTTCCTGCCCTCAAAATGTTTGGAGGCATGGATCTCATCTGTAGACGCTCATTTAAATGCAAAAAGCATCACAGACCCAGCAGTACAATTACAGGAGGCCAAGAGCTTCATTGACTTTGCAAAAGGAGACGCAAGTGCGTACTAAGGGGGGTTTCTTTCCAAGAGGCGCTTACATGGGACGAGTTCAAAATTAGATTGACCGTGCCAGTGGGTATGGGGGTGAAGGGGACTTTAGTATGTAGTATTGGCATTGAGAAATATCCTTAACCAAGCCTCCATGACTCAGCTTAATGTTGTCGAGCGGGTGGCGCTATTGCCGACGGCTAAATGAATATCAGGATAGTTTTAAGTAACTCCGGGTGGGTTGCGAGTGCCAAAATCAAAGTGAAAAGATTTTATCCGTTTGATCTACCTTACGTCTATCACTGCAATGTTGCCTGAAGCGTTAGTACGGTGTTTTGATAAAAAATTGCAGCCCGACAGTATGGAATTAGATGTGTATAAACAAATCAAAAAACTTCGGCATCCAAGATGTGTTTGATTTTGTTTTTGTGGATTACTAAGTGGTATTCAATGATTACAGACTTCGATGTTACATTGTTGTTGTGAGCGACTGTATAAATGCTTGTGTGGACGGATAATCCGTGTGTTTTCAGAGTTTCGGAAAGGATTAATGTTTCAGATCCTGGCAATGTTGGCTCTTTACACGCACTAATATGTTTTGAAGTTACGTTAGGCTCGAGAGTTTGCGTGCAAGCTGATATTACGGGTGAGCAGGAGTTCTGTTGGTTGCCTGTATTATTTCTTGGTTCATGAGACAGGTGATTGTTCTGTAATGTAAGTGACAACTCTGTCTGTTCTCTTTATTATCTAAAACTGATTTTAGGTATTAGAGACCTATAGAATTTCCCTTTCATATACACGCCGTGTTTTGCAGGTGCTAAGATAATATTTTGAGTGCCCATAGACGGGTACTCCGATAATTACAGCGGGATACATATTAATGTTTTGTAACAACGATAAAGGTATCAGCAAACGTGCGCTTACCGACCTTGTACTGTACATGAGTTACGCCCACAACATTTAATTCATTATTCCCTATGCCTAGAGCCTTATTCCGGACTTTTCTATGGGGAAATTTAAAAAGAGTAAATGATGAGTCCTTAAATCCATGATATTACGTGGACTACCACCAAATCAAAGAACAAAGTGAATGACTTATGGTCCAAATTTACTGCATGTAGGTTGGTCGCAACTCGTCTTGACTAATAATTGCATGAATTTGTTGCAAATCTACGGGAACCTGCAGATTTTTTTGATTGCGGCCGTGTGGCTTCATAGGAAAATCAATTGCCTCACATGATCTGATAAATGATTAACTGATTATTTGATACAAAAGATGTTGATATTGATGACCCAACATCGCCCTCTCTCCCCCCTTGGAGTGAACTACGTGGTATTTGTTTTGTTTATCACACCTTGAAAATTCGCTTGCCCTTGCGAGTTCTGGCTAGACGGCCCAGGAACAGAGGTACCTGAAGCACGATTTGTTTGTTTCTGCTGTTGTGCAGAATTTTCCGTTTGGTTGTTTCTTCTTATAGTACTGAGGACCCTTCTTTTTATTTGCACTGGCAACTGGTTGCGTGTTTGTAGCATTCTGCTGTTGATTCCTCGAGTAGCAACGGTTATATGAATGAGTTGAACTATTGTGTATTGAACAAAACGCGTCCGACAGTCTGAAATCATGTGACCTGGTCGTTTACAGTTATAACAAACCATCCCTGCAACTTGATTATATTATGTACCACATTTACTTGTTGTGGCTTGTTCTCAGTTTTTTGCAAAAACTTGAATGAGCGAAGGAAAACCCGAAGAACACAGCAGGTGACTAACGACCAGGTAGTAGTAATAATCTCTTTCATACCAATCGTCCTAACTGGTTGCATTCCGTCATCCAGGGTTCCCTATTATGTCACAGAAAAGCCAAATCACTATTTTACTGGCCTACGATGCTTACAGATATAAAAAAGCACATAACTAATTGTAACACGTGTCATGAAAACAAGGATACACTAAGACACCTGTCAGTTTAGGGGCCTATCCCGTGCCAAATCAATCCTTGAAAGAATATACGTAGAATTATTAACAGAATTACGAGTCTGACAGAGTGAATAAACACTTCTTAGTGTTAATAGTTTTCCTTGACACGTTATATAGAATTAATAGCACTAAAAACAACACCGCAATTGAGTGCGGTTTAGGAATATTTATGAGTGCTAAATCAGTAAACATGGAATTCAACACAATAATCTGTGACTGGGGTGGTGTAAATCAATAATAATCTCCATAACTCGTTGTGTGAATTCCTATCCCATTAAGAAAACCAATAATATTATTTTATCACCCAGTCAATCGGTTTGGCAGAATAACGGAAATATAAAAAAAAGTGTCAATGTCTTACGAGGTTTCATTCGTGATATTGGATCCAAACTGAATTATAGCGGTTCTCGCGGTTTTTAAATACCTTTATCATTCATATCTTGTATCTGTAGAAATGATACCGCAAGTAGCTTTATACATACTAACCGCTAAACACTTTTTCCACATATTCAGCCACCATTATTTTATCAAATTAAATTTATATAAATAAATAAATATATATATATAAATATAAAAAATAAAATAAATATGGATACAAGTGAGTCATAGTAATACACTCTGTAAGAAGTTGGAAGGGTTACAAATTATAACAAAAAGGGAATCACAATAAAATCAATAAGCAAAATGTAACCATAGGTTAATTAAATATCCAAATATATATGCGTAAAGATTTGAACTCTAACTTAACGCTTTATGTAATGACAAATAAGCTAAAAACAAAAATTCAAACACAAATATCAAAACCTACTGACATATTGTCTCTCCCGGTGATTTATATTCGTAGTCAATAAAAAAAAAAAATAAATAAATAAAATAAAAATAAAATAAAATAAATAGATCAATAAAATAAAATAAAATAAAAGAGATTTTAAAGTCAGGAAGTCTAGAAGTTAAATGAATATCTATGGAATAATCCTATATGGATCTTACAGGGCAAATAAAATATATAGAATTTGTATGGAAACCTTTTTTCATTAGTTTTGAATAAGGAATATCTATTTAACATAATTACATTTATTTACAATCATGCAGATTTCCAACATAAAACTAATATATTGTTAAATTTTGGTACTGTGTTTTTTTTTCAGACATTCTTCTCGTGTGGGTCAAGTATTAAAAAACAAAAAATTTATACTAAAGTCGTATTTATTACAGCAAGTAACGTAACTCTTAGCTGGCTGAGAGCAATCTCCTGCCAAGTGACGACGTCATCATTGCCGTATCAGCATTTGTTCCTTTTAACCTCAATAATCTGCTTACACATGCTTTATCTGTGTGTGTCGTCTCCGCTTGCGAAGCAGGTGACTGGAGAGAGGAATGCTTAGCTCATGAACTTCACATGTGGTTCCATAGGTCATGATGACATACATAGCATAATCTATTCTTATCCGCATTGCAATGCAACTTTAGTTAAGGAGTTGCAATCTTTTATTTTAAAATTAATAAACAAATAAGCAAATAGAATTTCTATAACATCAAAATGAATTAATTTTTTCTGAACCTCATAGACAATTAGAAGTATCAAGTCATGGATATGAAAAATTTACTTGCTACATTAGTCTATCACAATTCAAGTATAATCACATTCATGGGAAAATGTCACATTTTCTTGAAAAAACTTAAAGTTTATATGGAAATTAGTTACATAGTGATTCTTTCGTTGCATCGCCTGCCTATTAATAAGTTTAAAAATTAACCTCAAGGATGCGCGCGAGAAAATTGAATATGAAACTTTTGTTAGGGGCACATAGGATCAGATTTTATCACAACTTTAATTTTCAGTTAGCATAGAGAAATACAGAATCATGATTAATATTCTCTTTGACTCTTTGTTGCCTGGCAATCTTAAAAACAGCTCCGTTTCACACTTCTTTGTCTAGTAACTTACTACCAGTAATATCGAATTTTTCTTTGGGATTCATATTGATATCTGTTTATTTTTTATAATTATGGATATTTTTACAGTCATCATAGACCTGGATAGGTTCACTCATTGCAAAGCCATGGATAAAAAAGTTTGTACAGCTGACTTTTTTTGAATTCCATAAAATATCAGCGAATTCATGTGGGTTAAGTCTGTCTTAATGGCTCTCTCCCGCCCGTATTTTGGATGTCGTCTGAATTTACTTTGCACTCGTGACAAGCATAATTTCCCTTGCAGGCTGATTAATGGAACCTGGTTACAGTATCCTGCAGTACGAGAGTTTCACATCGCAACTTCAAAAATCGTTCGTCGCAGCGGACGACGGCAGTCGAGTAACAACCACCTACAATGTGAAAGGAATAAGCACCATCTCGGACTTCTTCGACCGACACCGTATCCCGTCGTTAATCTCGTTTTAATGCGGAATGCTCCGGCGGCTGTCGACTACAAAAGGGACATACTTCCGACAATTACGACCAGAAGGATATTCAACTCTACTTTGCTGGCGAAGGACTCGTGCTGGGGGTGATTTTATTCATCGCGAACGTATTCGTGTGGCTTAGGATGCAGAGAACAAGTATGAGCGCAAAATAGAACGTTGGACCCACCCGGCCCAGGCAAATTTTCCCCTTGTTTTAACCATTTGAAATTGGCCCTTTCATTTGGCTATAGGTGGCTGTCTGGAACTGTGTAATGGACGAAAAGTTGTTCGAACGCTAGTTAAATGTGTAGTAGTATAACCTCGGTCATGTATCCTATATATAAAGTATCATGTATCCTATATATAAATGATCATAATAACAGAGTCGAAATATATCTTTGAGTGTACGCATAGGAATCTATTATATAATGATCATAAATAACAGAACTATATATATCTTTGCGTGTACGCAATGGGAATCTATTTAAAGTGCACATATATTAATCCATAATTATATGAATCTATATACATATGTATAAAACACTCAGGTAGCCTATAATCAATCTGTTACCTTTTATCTTACCATAACTGCAGATATATAACAGTTTAGCATAAAAAAAATCACGAATCAATCAGCATAAACATTAATAATTTTATCAATTCATATATGAATTTTTATCAGTTAAAATATGATTTTTATCATGTTAATCTTTGTTCTATGCTATTATCAGAGTACATTAGTATTTTCTGTAGCATATGTATCTAATGAGATGTGAAAAACTGTATCAGTATATATCACGAGATCACTATTACTTTACGAATATCATATGCATATTATGTCTAATATTTTATTACTTGAATCTGTATTTGTGTACACCATGATTTTTTTTTTTTATTTATAAGTACTTCCTATTTATCTATATAATATTCACATAGTGTCTGTATCACACTTCTATAAGTCAAATGCAAGTCAAGTTTGAGTAATATTCAGTAGTGGTTTTGGTAGCTGACCGAGCTTTTATGTAATAGTTACATAATAAAAATATGGAATGTTAGTCCATATATATAAAAGACTAAAACTAAAGAGGTCAACCAGATTGCTTGCAGGAATGTGATCAGACTAGAGACGCTAAAGATGACGTATACAATAAAGTATGTAGGCTAAGTTGACATGCCGTCACCTGTAGTCATTCATTTATTTTGAAACATTAGTCCAAGCTCCCTGCTTGAGACAACTACCTACGACCTATAATTCAAACGGCCTATGTGATCTGTAGTGTGTCTCATTGTATGTATGTTCATATGTTCGAGCTACTGTCTGTTCCTTTAATGACTTGTAACCGAGATGGTGAGTACAGGGCAGAAGAGAGTTAGCTATCGTCATTAGAAGACCTTGTACAATAACATCATACCTGATCTTCACCATGTACAATTCATTACTTGATCCACCCCATGTAAATCAGAGAATATAGTATTTTTGTACTTCGTGGTTTCTACTAGATCCTCACCTCATCACCGAATCATCATGAGTTTAACACAACGTCGTCAATGAACCAAAGAAGATGAATACCGACTTCGTGAGTGATCTACAAACCCCAAGACACTCCATTGAATATGGAAGTGCAATACCAACCGACTTAGCGTAAGATTATCGCAAGTCTAACATTACCTCATAGGGCGCCTTATTATACAAGGCACAGCCCTAAAATATGTATTTAACAGTGTTTATGAAATATGTATGCACTTAGTAGATAGTAAGATTATCATTAAGTTTTAGACTTTTAAGACTCTGGTAGCAACCAAACACACTAGTTTTCATAAGTGATGTACTGTTAAGTTATTATATGTTTTGTATATGTTGATATTTGACATTATACGGGTAATTTAGGATATATCTGCATATCAGTGGCCATTATTGGATACCATCTTGTATTTTCATTATTTGACTGTTTCCATTGTATTCTTTGACCCAGAAAACCTAGGTGTAGACATCTTATCTATCATCGTAGAGTTGAATATTAAGGAAGTTAATTACACTTTTTTATGCATTGGTGATCATCTTGGATTTCACAGCTTTGTAGTACTTGCATTTTGGTAGACTTTTAGTATGTCATTCTACACATCACCTGCATCCAGAAACAGTTGAAAAACCTTTTCTAGCAATAATTTAGGGTTAAACCATATTTGTACTCGACTATTCCCACACCCTAACCCACTTTACCCAATCAATGGTCCTACTTAAATTCTGATTTTGCCATGACCTTTCCCGGTTTGATACTTACTTATATTTAAAATCTCATAAAAAAAATGTGGATTTGTATAGCGTTCATACGAACAAGCAAACATACAAACAAACAGACATTTTCTCGTTTCTATGCTATATATATATATATATATATATATATATATATATATTATATATATATATATATATATATATATTATATATATATATATATATATATATATATATATATGTGTATGTGTTTGTGTTTGTGTGTGTATGTTTTATATCTATGTATAAATATATGTCTTATATGTTATATATATATACTCCTGTCGAGCGCATAATCTTCAGTTCTGTCAACAGGACATGAAAAATGACAAATTATCTAGTTGAACATTTTGTACAACGACGCTATATGTAATATCATAAAATCCTCTTGTATGACAGGTTCCGCGTTGTTTATGTGAAACTATTGCAAGCGGGGATTGTTTACACTAAAGTGATTTTCATTGAGTATTTCCATACGTCTTTTTTTCTCTTACTCAGATTTCCCCGTATATCTTCTGTTGTTTCGTTTCAAATGTTAGACATTAACAAATGACTCCCAGTTCAGAAAACGACTGGTAAACAGAGCAGTTTCACCTCTCTCTCTCTCTCTCTCTCTCTCTCTCTCTGCCTGTATGACTGTTTTTCCAAAAGCGACTGGATACCACCTGATCTAACTGACTGAAAGATGAATCAACGAATTCATTCCTCTTTAGTCTTTCAGCTTTTGTTGTTCTGTGTCTTTGCTAAAAATTCGTTGCACAAAACGAGAGGAAATAAGAATATATGAGTCAAAATAGCTTCCTTAATTATCTTCTGCTTAGAAATGGAGAAATAGCAAATTTTCAAACAATTATTTGCCTAGATGAATTATGCTGCAGTAATACTTTATTACCCTTCCTCACACTCTCTCTCTCTCTCTCTCTCTCTCTCTCTCTCTCTCTCTCTCTCTCTCTCTCTCTCTCTCTCTCTCTCCACTTTTTATTAACATTATCAAACTTTAATTGCCTCACGTTATTAAAGATATTTCATATATTTCCTTTATCAGAACCATCGTTTTTTTATGGGACATTCAGGGTCGTTAGAATAAATGGACTGAAATGACATTAAAGTCACCAATGGGAACGAGGGGTATGGGGCACAATGAGTTCAGATGAGGCAGAGGGCGTTCGACTAACTGCAATTCATTAAACTCAGGATCTGGTGTTCTTGATTCCTTCATTATTATTATTATTATTATTATTATTATTATTATTGTTGTTGTTGTTGTTAAAAAGAATGGCAGAATTAAGCGAGTTGATTTTGTAATTGTTTTTTCTATTTTCCTTACAATTCGCTTCTCAGGCTCAGCGATGTTTCTGAGTAACTGACCAATATTCATATTGGGAATTTTCAAAAACTATAAATGCTGAAGGTAATCTTTTATTGGAACAGGATATCAGGTCCAGGTCAAGCAGGGGTCGTCGTCAGTGCTGGTAATATTCCGTAGGCGTAGTTCAGTTCGGGGCCGGGTTCGTCTTCGGTTTAAGGGCTGGTATTGGTGCTGGTATAGCTGGTATATCTGGTATCACGTGACGTTTCGACCTTCTCGCAGGTCAATCCTCGGACGAGTCGTTTGAAGAGACTGTAGCAAGAAAGTCTGTGGGGCGGTATTTATAGCGGCTCGGACCTAGAGTTGCATTCTCATTTTTGAAATTCCCAATATGAATAATGGTCAGTTACCCAGAAAACATCGCTGAGCCTGAGAAGCGAATTGTAAGGAAAATAGAAAAACAATATATAAAATCAACTCGCTTAATTCTGCCATTCTTTTAAACAGTATTTGCCTAAAAGAGGGTCTCTACCAAAATATTATTATTATTATTATTATTATTATTATTACTATTGGTGTTGCTGTTGTTTTTAAATCAGAGATTCGTTCGGAACTACAGGACGTGGATATATATATATATTATATATATATATATATATATATATATATATATATATATATATATATATATATATATATATATATATGTATATATATATATATATATATATAGAAAAGAATAAATAAAAAAACCAATAAACGTAAAGAAAATCAGCCAGTAAACATGACATTTCCATAACTGGAAAAGCATTGCAAGTCCTTCAGCCGACCTTAAGGATTAGTTAATGTTGACTTCAAGCACCACCTTCACGGATTCACTTGCTCTTGTAGAAGTAATGAAAGCCGCCCCAAGTGTTTCTTGAATTACTGTTATGTTTACATGATGCAGTAATAATCTTCCGGTAACTGAAAACAGTTGTGTAATGACCAGAGAAATCACTTTCTTTTCTGGCTTTTTGTTCGGTTTAGAAGCTTCTAACTACTGCCACTATTAATAGTAGTAGTTCTATTAAGTCTTTAAAACTACAATTTTTATATGCTAATAATAATAACAATAGCAGTCCTACACCGAGGGCTGAATTCCCATTGACTGAGCCTGTTTGTCCAGAGCCTACTTTCCCGCTGCAATGGCCGTCGTTGTTGTTGTTTTAGATTTACCTGGCCTTATGCCAGCCAGTACGGGCTCTTGCTCCTAGAGAAGCTCGTAATACGCAATGACCACTCACTGCTGTCCTCCGGGTGGGGTAGGGGGTGGGAGGAGAAATGTCTCCTGTGTAATATTTAGGCTGGGCTTTTCCTTCTTCCTTGTGTGTAACGCTTCCAGGAGGTGCAGGCAGTGGTGGTCTGTGGTCTGACTACATGTTTCGACCACCTCGCTGGTCATCTTCAGGACGAGTTCGTGGAGGAACTGCAGAAACAGCTATCATCCCCAAATGCCCTATGCTGCTCGCAGTAGGCTCCGGCCAAGACTGGCTCAGCCAATGAGATTCAATTATTATATATTCTTGACACAAAGATAAATAATAATTTATTCAGTCTTGAACTTGCTTCTGTGCTGGCGAACTCTCGCTGAGGTGCTTTTTGCTTTTTGTTCGTTTTCTTACTTTTTGTCATCTAAACAGGACTTTTTGCTTGTTAGGATTAATGTTAAATACTTTTTTCTGTCTTGAGTAAATAACATAATTTTCTCAGATGTTTCACCTCTGGGTTTTATGTTTAATATTACTGTTTCTTTTTATTATTTTTTTCTATCTCTCTTGATTGTGTCATTATGCTTCGTAGCTTTGCTCTTTATTGTTAATTTTCGTGTTTAATTATTTACCATTTTCCTTTCATCCTAAAATACAAAGATCATAGATATACTGATTATTATTTATCTATATGATAGTTTCTAAAGTATAATTTACTATTATACTCCATTTTAAGTCTGATTCCTAATGCATGGATTGTTCATGTTCCCTGTTTTTTAGTCCCTGAGGGATGGGGTTTGTATCCCGAAAACGTAAGTGATGTTTAGAAATAAAGTTGTAGCTGAAATGCTGAAGTTTCTGCTGTTCATACTCTTCCTATTACTACATAAGACAGACTAGACTGGGCAGGATAATGTACTAAAGGGAAAAGTCAGATTTACAAAGCATAATTGTTGTTTGGGAATCACAGAGCGTGGACATCATTCAGGAGAAGACTAATGAGTAAAAGTGGGGGAGAAAAATGCGAACCTTAATAAAAGTGTGGATAACACAGATGGAAATTGCATATGAACTCTAGGACTTTCAATTTCATTCTTAAAATTAAGAAAAAAAAAAAAGGATGTCCAGGAAAATAATTCAGTGTTTTTTTAAATATATATATATATATATATATATATATATATATATATATATATATATATATATATATATATATATAAACATTACACACACACACACACACACACACACCATATATATATATATATATATATATATATATATTTTTATACAAGATTCGCTGAGGGAGGATCGCTCTCGTTATGGAGCATCAGTGTTTCGTGGTCAGAGCTGCCTGTTGTTTTCGATACTGGTTCTAGTTTTCATTTAGTGTTGTGACAGACAGTCAGAAAAGAGGTAAGAACAAATGTTTATTTTAGCTCATAATCGTACATTTGATGGTGCTTCATTTTATACTTTTTTTTATTGTGTGCGTGTGTGTGTGTGTGTGTGTGAGAGAGAGAGAGAGAGAGAGAGAGAGTGGGGGGGGGGGGAGGTGCCAAGAAACAATAGTTCAGTTTGGCTTATAACCATAAGTTTGATGGTGTGTGTGTGTGAGAGAGAGAGAGGGGGGGGGGGGGGGGGGGTGGGGGGGGGGATGACCCAATTTTTGTCTGAGATAAAGAATTCCGAGCTAAGTGAAGAAAAAAAAAAAAAGTTAGCAAACGAAGAGAATTGTGACAAAGATATTTTCTTATTTCTTTTTGCTGTTCGTCATCGTTGCTCGTATTGAGCCTTTCGATGAATTGACATCTAATGCCTTTATATGAGTTTCTCTACTAAGGATCTCTTCATTTTGTTTTTATTTTACAAACGCAGTTTCTGGTTCAATTTACATAACAGCGAAATCATAGAAAACATTTCTTTAAGTTTAATAACAGGTTTTTCTTTAAAAAAAAATCATATCCTTTCAATATTGTTTTTTACCCGCTAGCAATACAAAAAGCTTATTGAGAGAGGAAATCAGAAGCAGAAGTGGTTAATCTTGAAAACATTGGAGGAAAGGGAAGAAACCCCAGAGCTTACTAGTCTTCAAGAATGGTGGGAAAGAGGAATTAAATGTCCATAAACATGATAAGGAGGAATATCAGCATTGACTGAAATATAAACTTATCGGAAATTAAAATGAATCGGATGTTTTAAGAAAAGAATCAGATTATTCCCCTGAGGTGGTATTTATTATTATCAACCAGAAATTATACTTCGTTACTCGGATTTAGATATTTGAATTGGTTAATACTTCTTCTCTCCTTATTTCCTTTCTTTCACAAAATATACCATGATTGCAAGTTAATGAAGATTGATATTCAAAGTCAATTAAGCTTGTTTTAGTGATAGTAATTATAATAATAATAATGAAAATCATATAGAATTCTAAGATTATCTTCCAATAACTGCTTCAGGGATTGGGATTGTCACACTAGCGGAAATAGTAGCAGTGATATTATCCCTTGAGCAATCACATTTCCTTCCCCATTAATATATTTACGTTACATGAATATATTTCCATAGATTTATCCAATTGGCAGTGCCCACCCGCTATTTTTGATGCATCACGAACCAGAAATTTAGAATTTTGCAATTCGCAGTTCAGATTTATGGCCAGAGAAATTTTACCAAACCAAATCTTATTCAATTTCAACTTTGAAACTAAACCGGATGCTGATGGGAAAAGGTGCTTACATTTCCATTATGGATTTTATGGGAGCGAGGGAAATGGGAACGGGAAATATACTTTTGTACGGAAAATGTTAACATTTCACAATTTATGTTTAGGGGCGATAAAAAATTGGTCACTCTTGAAAGATTTGAAATTTGAATTTAATTTTATTTTTATTTATTTCAAAGGCGTCAGAGGTTTTATTCATTAAGGAATAAAAGTGGAAACATTTAGTTAATGCCACTGAGAAAGTTATTAAGCGATTATGGGTTGCTGATTGACTAATCATTAACCCTTGAGAATTTATATCATACGAAAGAAAAGAATGGTGGACTTAATTGGTAATGGAAGCGGTAATTTGTTCATATTCAACCCTTAAAATGCTAATTGGTGGGAGTTGTAATTTAACACAGTACAAAAATAAATGATCAGATCCATTATGTTATTTGACACTGAACTTGAAGTTACGTTTGTTTTTCCCAGATGTCCTTGAAGACCTTCCTTAACTTTTACATCAGAGAGAGAGAGAGGAGAGAGAGAGAAACTATCCTGTTCGCTTCATCCTATGATAGGATTGGGGTTTAAATGCCCCTTTTTTTTTTTTTTTATCTTCCTTCCACCCTCTGTGAGGTTTTGGAAATGGCCGATATATCTAGAATATATTGAGTTTCATATTTTGGACAGGGGGCAATGGATATCTTCAAAGAGAGACCGAAAGAGCCACAGAGGAAGGAATCTGTTGGAAATGTGCAGGAGGATGAAGGGGAAAAAGTCGCCAGAGGAGAGGGGGGGTGTCCCTCATTCAATGCTAGAGAACTTTCGCTCCTGCTTACAAAGAAAAGTAATTGGAATCTTCAGTTTAGACTTGACTCATCAAGGTCCCTAAATTTATCCACTTTTAAAGAAGGTTATCTTTTGAATTATGCATAAAAAGGCTCTCTTAGACTATTTCTAACTTTACATCACCCTGAATTTAGATCTCCTTTTGAGAAACATAAACAGTAAATCGTTAGGATTATTCCCTGTTGAAAAACGTCCTTCAAGATGGGAGGGAATAAAAGATTGGTTTTCAGACCTAACGGTCAGAATTTTCTTCATCAGGAATCGACTAAGAAATGAAAACATATCCAAACGCATTTGAAGGTAATTTAAATTTGTATTATTGAAATAAAGATACCACCCCGACCCTCGCTCTCTATCTCTTCCTCTCTCTCTTTCTTCCTCCCCTCTCTCCTCTCTCTCTACTCTCTCCTCTCTCTGCTCTTCCAGAATGGACCAAATATAGATGATAAACGGCAAGAAAAAAAAAACATATATTCCAGACTAAAAAAAAGCAAAAGCTTAGGGGATGAAAGTAACGTCCAATACAGTTTAAAGACAACACTGGTTGCATTTCGATATTAAGTACAGCTGTTGCATTTAGTTGCTGGTGATAGTTATTTGCCTATATTCTAATTTATCCTGCAGGCCATGTTGAGAGGATGGGTGCCGAAATAAACCATGCCTCATATTCCCGAGAACGAGGCCGTATATATACATTTTTTCCGCAAGATAGCAAAACCTGCCAAAAGTAGTTTAGTCATGATAACCAACCCAAATCCTGCTTTTTTGCGTTGGAAGTTTGGTATTTGCATATGCAGATAGATTCGTCATTATTTGAATATAATATTTCGTAGATATCACTAGAACACACGGTCTCTCAAATAATAAGTATTAGAAAAATTCCCCCTTTTTGGGAACTAGGATCCGAAAACTGCAACCTGATTTGATGGGTTTGATACGGAGATGAAAATGACGTTATCCGTTCAAGCCAGCGACAGAGATTCAAGTCGAGCTTTGATTCTACCAAAGCAAATTCCATCGAGGCCCAGGAGGAAGAAGATTTCCCCTCAGAAAGCCTCAAGTTTTCCTTTGACCACAAAACCCTCATAAAAAGTTCTTTAGGACCTCTGTCAGGAGTCGACTCATGGCAATGCCCTCCCTATCCTGACGACTTTTTGTTTTTGTTATTTTTATTATTATTTCCTCGCAGGCACCTACAAGGACGGTGGACATCAGAAACTCTAAATCCGCCACTTTTAGCAGTCCTTTAATCCTCGCTTGCCTTCGCCTCACTTAGATGGAGGACTCTTCAATGGTATGTCATAGGGTCCCCTTCTTTTTCCTTTCATATGTATTGGGGCGGTAGCCGCCCCCCCCCCTCTCTCTCTCTCTCTCTCTCTTCTCTCTAGTTTTTTATTGTTTCTTTACGTTTCTTTGCTTATTTTACTTATTTTCTTATTTATTATTTTTTATTTACTTTAGTTCTTTTTTGGCTAGGACTATACACACAAGACGATATATATATTATACTTTATATATATTATATCTAGTATATTGGTATATAATAGTGATAATAATTAATATATATATAATGTGTATGTGTGTGTTGTGTTTTGTATTTGTACTATATTATAACAAAGTACATAAAAATATTCTGTGACTATCCGCTATATAGTGCTAATATAATCCTCCCCAAAAGAAAAAAGGGAAAATTTTCAATACCTCTGATATCCTAAGCTAAAACCTGTTTTTTGGGAAATCGGGGGGAGGTTGAATCTTACGAGAAACTCGTAAGTGTCCTTGTAATCCTCTTTTATTTCCATTTACCATTTTGAAGTATATTTTACGAAAGTTAGCAACGCCCAAAAGGGAGAGAGCGAGAGAGAGAAGAGAGAGAGAGAGAGAGAGATAGAGAGAGAGAGAAGGAAATAAACTCAGTTGGTTTCCTAAAGTATATGAACATGACACCTGTTTTCTGCATGAGTAAGAAGCAGTTTATATGATGATTGGCTGTTTATTTTTCCTACTTGGGATTTTAATGAATGCGGCTCCAACTTCCAACTTTCTTTCCATGGCTAATTAACTTCACTTCCTAGAGAGAGAGAGGAAGAGATTGAAGAGGGAAGGAGAGAGGATTGATTGAGAGAGAAGAGAGAGAGAAGAGGGGGGTGGGAGGGGGGGGGAGGGAGAGAGAGGAGACCCACCACCAACAGTGGATCCAGAAGAAACGATAAAAATGCAAAACCTTAACACACATTAATCTTGAGAGTTTGAGAATTTTGTGAAGGATTCGGCCCTGCAGTACCACTGAGCCGACCGAAGCTGGACCTGAGAAGCGGGAGGTTCAACAGAGAAGGTCCCAAGGTTCGAGTTGAAGGGGTCACTCATTAATTCAACCTCTCTAGTGGTGGAGGGTTAGGGGTGGTGGGGGGGAAGAAGGTTGATAGACAGGTCAACACTCACCTGCTCAGGTGAATGGCTCTCAACCCCCCCCCCCCCCCCCCCCCAACCCCCCCAACCCGTTTCTTTCCGGGTAATCTCCTTCTTAATCTCCGCCCCTAATTAAGAAAGGACACTCCTGGAGTTTACTCAGAATAGAATTGAAAATGGAAAATAAACATAAAACTAGGCCTAAACTGCCAATGGGCTGGGTACCATATTGAGGTCATTTCAGCACCTGAAAGGTGGAAATTGAGAGTGGAAACGGTTTGAAAAGGTGTAAACAGGAGGAAAACCTTTGCAGTTTCACAATGAAAACAATTTTCAAGACGAAAATTAGATGGATAAGAAAAGTAGAATATGAAACGGGAGGTACTATAAAAGGAATCAATGGTGGGTTGGCACCACGTAGAGAGGCGTTGTCTAACCAGCTTGCACTCCCCTAAACCCCTACCCACCCCATGAAATTCAACAAAGCAGTTGAGGTTTCGACTCATATAAGAAGAAAAAAAGACTGAAAATAAATGTTATAAATTATGTGTGAAGGAAATTTCTTGAGGTGGAATGCAAAATTAGATGACTCCTATCAGAGCATTATCAAAGTGATTCCCCATTCTTCATTTCAATTATTATTATTATTATTATTATTATTATATTATTATTATTATTATTATTATTATTATTATTATTATTATCATGAACACTATTCATAAGGAACAAGAAGCCCACCCACAGGGGCTACTGACTTGAAATTCAAGCTTCCAAAGAAAATGGTTTCATGCGAAAGAATTAACAGAAGAGATGGGAAGTACAGCAAGAAGAGATCATTTATTAGGAAAACAGTTAAATTAAGAGACTAATAAATAAATAAATAAATAAAAAAATGTAAGTAAACTATTAAAAACCAAGGAAGGTAGTTATGCACTGCTCTTCGCTCGAACTTTTGAAGTTGCAACTGGACGACATTCTCAGTAGGGAGGCTGTTCAAAGCATTTCATCTTTCGCAGACTTTACAAAGCTCCTCACAAACGGACGCAGGTAACGCCATTGACATAAGTTTATTCCGGAGCATTTATTGAAATTTATGGAATGTCAATGGAATAGAGGAAGTGGTCCCTCGCCCCCCATAAGCAAAAAGTTATTGGGTTTCGTTTCTGCAATTGAATTTGCTTCAAGCATGACTTATCAATCCGGAAAATTCCGGGAGGGGGATTATTTAGATTGAAGAATTCTGGGCAGATAGTTATTTCTTACTCTACGTTTTCAAGGCGGCAAAAAAAAAAAAAAACAAAAAAAACAGACACATATATGGAGTGTTTATATTAAATACGGAACTGATGAAACAACTCGACTTTAAATGTATTACAAATATAACGCTTTTCCCCTTCAATAGACTCCCCATTTGCACAAGTACATCGCTGCTGTCTTCATTTCCACTGGTCGAGGGCATAGAGGAGGAGGAGGAGGAGGAGGAGGAAATCAACTTCTGCAGAATGTCGACACAACATTCCTTGCGACGTTCTCTCTGCTCTGGTGTGAGAAACCTTGTTAAGATCTTCGCGTAGAACTTTCCGTGGGTCGTCTTTGTCCAAGTTCACATATCGAGGTACCATTGGCACGTGTGTCCTGCGGTCTTTTCCAGCAATCGGACTGATATTTTCTACTAAATTTCTCCGGTTCTTGGAGGGGAAGGTCGTCCAGGGCGTTAAGTCACCTTCGACAACATCACGTCCCTCGCTGAAGAATCGCTGGCGCCACTTGATCAAGCAAAAGGCACAAGGCAAGGGGCAGTCATCCCCATAAGCTGGACTCAAGCTTTTGAAAACATCCTATTGTTGTTTTGTGCAGTTTTACTAAAACTTCAAAATGGACACGTTGTTCAACTTTCAAACTTCGCATTTGTGAGGCACGCTACAGAAATCACAATCAAACAAAATGGCGACTCACAATTAACTGAACACCATAGCCTGTTGCTTCCTTGTCGGGCAGATTCAGACAGGTTCAAAGTCACCACGCATCCAGTTCTGACCGGTTTTCACTGCTTTGTCTCGTTATTTATTAGACATACCTTGTACATAGCTAGATCAATTGAACACCTTAATATTCTTTGGAAGCTTCTTGAATTTCAAGTCAGTGGCCCCTTTGGTGGGCTCGTTCCATATGAATAGGGTTCTTCATCTTCTGAATAATAATAAGATGACCCCTTTTTATATGGAATAAGCCCACCACAGGGGCACTGACTTGATATTCAAACTTCCGAAGAATATTAAGTTGTTCATTCAAAAGAAGAAACAGAAGGCAAAAGGAAAGACAGAGAGAGATCACGTTTAAAAAAAAAAAATAAAAAACTAATTAAGAAATTAATAAAAGTAAGTAAATGATTAAATACATGAACAATTGTATTGGTGTAGTAATGCATTGCATCTTCGTTTATGAGTTTGCAGAACGACAGGTGAAATATTTGAATGATACCTAATGAATCCTGTAATTAAATGTCATTTTTGGTAAATAATGTAAAACTGCACCGTCATTTCATGCGTGTGATCAATAACACTGCAAACTTGAATTCTCTTCTTTTTAATTTCCTGTTTTTCTGCCCCTGAAGCGACATAAACAATACTGCTTAGAATTCTCTATATCCAGCACTCTGCTGTAGGAGGTGCATAAACAAGGCGTGATCCGACCTCCAGCTTACTCAGAAGGCGTGATAAAATCTATGGTCAAATAGAGCGTTGTTTCACCAACGAAAATTAAAATAAATACGCTATGTTCTATTAGGAATAATGGTTCTGTACCGTTCAACATGCACATTATTAATTTCTTATATTTTCATTCTAATAAATAAATCGTTAATATCCTATCCTAAAATTCCTGTATCTTTAACTCAACGCGAAACACCTTTTTCAGACCTTTTCAGGCTTTTCCATAGACCTTTCCTAACCCTCCCCCAACATGAACAAGACCAACAACAAAGGAGATTGTAGGCTTACTCCCCAAGTAAGCGATAAAGGGAATTGGTGCAATTTGCATATTCATGGGACTAACCATAAATTTCCTGTAGCTGAAAACTTAATCTCGGAGAGGCTGCATCTGGAACCTCTGCCTCTGTTATTCATCGTCCATCTTGACCGGTTTTGGTTTTGGTTGGGAGGAAAGACCTGTGGGTAGATGTGTTTGCTACATTGATTGCTTGCTCTGCTTGTTTGCTTGCCTGATTGTTTCCTTTGCTTTTGTTGTTTTGCTTGCTTTTGCTTGCTTTCCTTGCTTGCTTTACTAGCTTACTTTAATTGCTTGTTTCTATGCTTTGCTTACTTGCTGGATTGTTTGCTAGCTTGCTTGCTAAATTGCTTGATTGCTTGCTATATAACATGCTTCAAAGATTGCTTGCTTGATTTCTTGCTCAATAGCTTGCTTGCTTTGGTTGATTGCCTGCTTTACTTGCTTTGCTTGCTTAATTACATTGCGTGCTTGTTTGCTTTGCTTGCTTTGGTTGTTTGTTTTTCTTCTTAGCATGCTCGCTTTGCTTGCTGGTTTGACAGATTTGTTTGCTTATATTGATTACCTTCTTGCTTGCTTTGCTTGCTAGCTTGATAAATTTGCTTGTTTCTTTGTTTGTTTGCATTGATTTCTTTTCTGGCTTTCTTTGCTTGATGGCTTGATAGATTTGCTTGCTTGCTTGCTGCTTGCTTGCTTGCTCGTTATCCTGGTTGTTTGCTTGTTTGTTGCTTTGCTTGTTTCCTTGCTATACTGGTTGTTTGCTTGATGCATTTACTTGCTTGCATCGTAGCTTGATAAAGTTGCTTGCCTGTTTTCTTTCTTGCTTTGCTTCTTGTTTTTGCTTGTTTGCTTGCTTTGTTTGTTTGCTTGGTTTCCTTTGCTTTCTTGCCGGCTTAAATTCTTTCTATACTTGATTGCTTGCTTTGCTAACTTTGCTTGCTTGCTTCCTTCTTCCTTGATTTGCTTGCTCACTTGCTTATTTACTTTCTTTATTTGTTTGCTTTACTTGCATTGCTTCCTTGCTAGTTTTACTTGCTTGCTTCCTTTGCTGTCTTGCTTGTTTTGATTGCTTAGATAGCTTTGCTTACTTGTTTGGTTAGCTTTGCTTGCTTGCTTCATTAATTTGTCAAATGAATAACTTATTTACTTATTCCATTATCAGAATCTCAATGCAAATTGTACAAACATTCACAATCCTCCTGATATCTTGAGCTTCGTCGACATTTGCATATCGATGCAGTTAACCTTCAATTTTATCTGGAGCTGAGATGGCCGTCATCTCAAAGACTCCCAGAGCAGCATCTCGTTCCCTCTCGATCTCTTAAATTTTTAGCAAGCAGATTCAGGAGAAATATTTCAAAGACAAAGTTCAGAGACTTTTTGTGTTTGGAAGTTTGTTACCTTGAGTATTACTTGAAATATTACCTGTTTAGTCTTATTATAAAAGCGAAAGGATATTCTATGGAAGCTTGAATTTCAAGTCAATGGCCCCTGTGGTGGGTTTGTTCCAAATGAATAGGGTTCATCGTTATTATTATCAGGCTGTCCAAAACTTCCAAGAAACAAAACACCTTTTATCCTGCTCGTTCATCTTTTACAGCAACTATCATCTTCTAAACTTTTCCTCTTCTACATTCTACTAATATATCTGGAACATTCGAAACAAACGATTCTTTGGTTATACAGACAATGGACTCATTTCATAAATCCTAATATAATTCAGTCAGCAACTGTCGTGATTTTTTACCATTTGCATAAGAAAAAGTTAGCAAATTCTTTTAAACCCTCGTGATCACATACATCAACAGAATAGACGTTCTCTTAGCTTTTGCGAACTGCAAAGTTACAGAGATCAGCTTTTTCGCAGAGTCCTGTCAGACCGAAATAGCAGGAGCTTGGCAAAGGATTTGAGCATCGTCAGAGGCTTTCGAGTCGAACAGGAGATTACAATATTCCCAAATTGGTTTGTCTTGTAACCAGAGAATATCTCTGTGGTGACTTCTATCAGCTGAATCGTTAACTACACCCGACCACTCTGGTAATAGAATAGACCAAGTTATATTCTTTTTATCTATCTTTAGATCTCTAGCTGAAAACCCTTGGAACTGTAGTCAGCACACTTATAAACCCAGACGCTCCAAATGGAAATCAGCCTCCTGCAGAGAGAGAAAGAAGTTACAGTCAAAGGTAAAATATAAGTAAATAAGAAGGAATTGAAAATAAAACCGATGCACCTGAAATTCAGGAGACGTCAGCAGTAGCAGCAGAGATTGAGAACGAATTATCTCCTGGCTGGAACATTTGGAGATCAACAGACTCCACAACTGCGTTAGGCATAGTATTCCAGGTTTTAGTTGTGGCCAAGACAAAACTCCTGGAATAGAACTCCTATTCCAACACGACAAAGAACCCAGTCCCTACCGACGAACTGATTCACAAAAACACGAGTGAGACAACTTAGTGATTCTGGTTATGAAAATATCAAAACTATAATTTATCTCTCCGAATGCAGTTACTCATTCTCCATCATTTTTCAAGTTCCCAAACTGAATTTATGTTTCATTACCGTGAAACTCACTTGTTAGCGATTTATTTAATGAAATGCAGACCATATTAAACTCCAGTTTCAACTCTAATCTGATTACTAATGAGAAGTTATGTGGCACATTGTGAATAATGGGCCCTTTTTTATTTGGGGATTTTCATAGGAAACATTTTACATGGGTGGAATGTATAATGTTATATTCTAAATAATTACTGGTGAGATCTAGAATAAAGAGCTTAGATACTGTGACAGAGAGAAGAAGAAGAAGAAGAAGAAGAAGAAGAAGAAGAAGAAGAAGAAGAAGAAGAAGAAGGAGAGAGAGAGAGAGAGAGAGAGAGAGAGAGAGAGAGAGAGAGAGAGAGATAATATGTTGTAAGAAACTGACAAGAGGGCTATTTACCTTTTCGTTCTAGGATTACGGAAGTCTCTCTCTCTCTCTCTCTCTCTCTCTCTCTCTCTCTCTCTCTCTCTCTTTCTTTCTCATGCTTTATGGCTCCTACTGAAGAAAGCGATTGGGCCATGATATTCCTGAAGTATTGTTATACCTCGGGACGGAACGTGGAATGTATCCAAAACTACCAGATTCCTATTGTTCCCATTCCCAAAAGCTATAAATATTCCAGTGTGATTCCTGAGTACCGGAATACTTTTGCAAAATCTTTCATGACAGTTCTTAGAGTTTGAGCGTTTTTCATCTCTCCCAAGGACGATAAAATGAAACTTACAACGGTTTTGTACGAGACGGAATTTTGGTAAAGAATGGCCGATATCATTCACAAGAATAGATATGCACCTTGATAATACTACTAAGAATATGCAATTTGCAGAGGACTTTGCAAAAGAACCATTAGAACGAGTATGAACCAGAACTTCATAAAATTTGAAGAAAATGAACACAGTCGATAAAAACTAATGTGCAGAAGAGCCAACCACTTAACCTCTGACCCAAATCCTCTGGGAGAGGAATGAAGGTCCATCACGAAGTTTTGGGGGAAAGAATTTTCAAGTTTTATCCAAAGCTGAGCATCCATCTTATATTGTAAATTAGTTAAGAAGAAACTTATAAAATACTTAGAATATGAGATGAGCAGAACATTCATGATAAAAAGTTGACTAAAATGAGAATTTGCACAGTTCCTAGACACTCAAGTCTTAATCTGACAAGTCTCCGAGACTGAAGGGGGGGGGAGAAATAAATGAATCACTTGGAGATTGAAATCAACTACTTTGTTTGTCGTGGAATGTCAGTCAATCAACACAGCATCAAATCCAATCTGCAATTCCTTTTTCCACACTCACCCTTCTCCCAGGCCTAGCCAAAATACAATTATGTAATTGAGATAAACAAATTAATCTCTTTGTCAGTTACCAAAATAAATATGAGTCAAGGAGCTTTACTATTTGTTCATTCAATATGGAAAGATATCATAGCTTGTGTATTTTTATCTCATTCAAATTATGTTCTTTTAAAAGTCAACTGTCCTTTTTGATGATACTTTCTAATAAAAATGTCTTTTTGAGACGATATATAAATTTAACCTTTCAAAATAATAAAAAAAATAGTTCACAAATATTCTTTTAAATCTCCTACTTTTAAAACGGAATCATATCTAACCCAATTTGCTTATTACTGCCAAGATTACCTTCTGTAATGACCAAATATTGATTTATTAAGAGCAGTTATTCAAATATGCTTCAGTATTCCATTTCTCTGTTTTAGATACGTATTCTGATATGAATATTAGGGTCTATTGTTCCAAACAGTTTATTTATTGATGGTCGGTTTTAAAGTAAACATCACTTTTTAAGTACATCTTGCAAAGTGACCTTATCAACTCATTCCTTTCATTCGCAAAATTAGGCGTAATTTAGACAGCTAAACTAATCATTAAGTCTAAGTATTTTTTCGTGCGTACGTTAATTCCACACGTAATATCAGTCAGGATACATTAAAGGAAAGTTTCCATAAAAACAAAGAATTATTTTGTGGGTAAAGCAACTGGAAGGATTCAGAATCCATTATCAAAGTTAACGCTTTATATCAGGCGGGAGAAAAAACTCTCAAATTCATTCACAAGTTCTGGGATGTTCTCAAGTTCTTCCATAATAAAGGAAACTATCCGCAGGAGAGAGAGAGAGAGAGAGAGAGAGAGAGAGAGAAGAGAGAGAGAGAGAGCTCTAATGAGATTCAGCGTCATACCTGATTCTCTCGGGTGGGAGATGGATGCTCAGCTTTGCATAAAAGTTAAGATTTCTTTCTTCCCCAAAAACTTCGAGATGGACCTTAATCCCTCTCCCAGGAGGACCTGGGTCAAGGGTTAAGCGAATTATGGTTTCAGACTGTTCAGAGTTCACTTAGATATTTTATTAAGCAGAGAGCATTTCTTTTCTAGAAAAGGTATTTTATAATTAGCAATATTTCATTAATTAATTACTTACTATGTTTCTGTTCCTCGTACCATTCTATTCATCAGAAGGAAGGTTTTATACCCATCATTTTTTCTACCAATTTATTTCTGGTTTCTTTCAAAGAAAAACAAAAGAGGCGAGATGAACTTTTCCCCCAAAGGAGGCATCCGAGTTTCTCTTTCTATAGAAGCAACTTTTTTGTCTTCCTTTGTCCATCATCGCTACAAAGGAAGGAAAAGGGACAGACAATAAACAATAGAGAACAAAGGATAAGGGTGTTGGTCTTTGAATCTCTCTTCTGGGTAAGAGGGACTAAAGAGATTTCTCTAATCCTCCTCTCACGTGAAGGTAAATTACCCTTTTGTCTTTGTTTCTTATTGTGCATTGCTCCGTATTTCCCTTCTGTTTGTGTGTAAGTGTGTGTGTGTGTGTGCGCGCGCGTGTGTGTGTCCTGCAGAGTAGTTACCCTTTATGAAAAAATGCTGACACTTCTCAGAACTTGTGAATGAATTTGGTGCCCTTTCTCCAGCCTGGTGTATTATAGAGGGCTTTCACTTTGGTCTTCATGGATTCTGAATCCTTCCTGTGGTTTAATTTCCTTGAACATATCATGACTGATATGCTTGTGGGAACACGCACTCTCTCTTTCACACACACATACACGCTCCTCTAAAGAACAGAGTCTTTTTTTATTATTTCAGCATTGTGTAGATTATACCTATTGTACAGTCCATTTCATTTCAAATAGATCACTTTTCAGTTTTGGATTTTTTACATTCATATACGAAAGACACTTCCCTGTACTTAAATAAGTAAAATATATAGAGATAAATGATAAATAAGTAGAGGGGTAAATAAAAGCCACTTTGGTGCATACTAATCTGCGAACTGAAATGGAACTCGTGCATATTTAATCCTTTTACGGAGGAAACCTGATGGACGCTCGAATAACTAAATGGAATTTTCATTTGGATTTATTCAAAGACTGATGTGTGTCATTAGTTGTCTGGACTTTCTTCGCCGATTACATATATATGTATGTATGTATGTATGTATGGGAGTGTGTTTGTGGTAAGTTGATGGGATCACTTTGAGTAAATGTCTAGGGAATATATATTATGTAAAACCGAAATTGACATTTCGAAATAATGAAAATTCAAATATTTTCGAACGAATACAGGAATAGACAGATTACTTCCAAAACAAATTTCTAGTCCATGGGAAACAAATATAATAAAAAAACTTTAAAATATGTAGTAATTCGATAATAAAGCTGAATAAGAAGTTAAATAATAATAATAATAATAATAATAATAATAATAATATAATAATATTTTCGGAAGGAGACCCTCTCGTAGACATGTTTTGTTAAAAATGACTGCTGCTTCAGCACTATTAATCTTATAAAGAGTCTTCTCTATCTTTCTGATGACGGCTTTCTCGTTGTTGCTTAGACTGGCGAGCAACGCACCAAAGGGCATGGTAAAATTCGGTTGAGTCATTTGATTTATTATTGCTTATACAATTCTCTCTCTCTCTCTCTCTCTCTCTCTAACGCGACGTTTCCTCCTGATCGACAGGACATTATCAAGCGATAACTGCTGAGGGACTGAATTCCAGTGGTTGTTGTTGTTGTTTAAGATTAAGCTGGCTTTATGCCAGCACGAGCTCTTGCTCATAGAGCAGCCCGTAGGTCATTTGAATTTTGGATGTGGAAAGGTGATTTTTAAGGATATGAGGTGAGCCTTTATTTATGATTCTATGGGTTATGCACGTGAAATGGTATGATTTGAAAAGGAAAGGAAAGGTGAACAGGCAAGGTTACAAACCCCTTTAAACCCTAAGGTACCCATTAGTAGGAGATAAAGATCGATAGTAGCGAGTCCTGGCGAGTCAGAGATAGCCAGTAAGGAAAACGAAAAATTTATAGTCGTAGAAAAACGGAAAAAAAAAGCACATTAATCTATGGAGTTCAAGTACCATATTTCACTTAACGACAATAGAATAAACAGCGGCCGATCGTTAGTATAGAGGATTCGCGAGAGAAAAACGAAATATTATAAGTTTAAGAGACAGCAAAACAAAAGTAAACAACAGCTTAAGCGGTAGTTAGAGTGACAGTTGAAATATTCGGTCGTTAGACGTGAGGCGGCCGAAAACGGAGGGGAAAGGAGGATTGTTTAGTAAAAGAAAAAGCAGTTAATTGCTATAAACCAGCACTTTTTCCTCGAAGGAGGTCATCTGGAACTGATCTCTAGGTCCAACAGAACGTGGACGAGCTCAGAGAACAGTTGATGATCGTTCTATTGCTGAATGGGTTAGTTGTTCTTTGAGGAGTTCTGAATCGAAATTCAGATTGGAGGAAATCATCTGGGAGGGTAGATCTCAAAGTTGAGGGTTCTTCCTGGAAGATCTCTGTAAACAGTCGGTCGTTGAAAGTGTAATGCTTGTCAGATAGAGCTCTATGAATGAAGGCATTGAATTCGTCATAGGTCATCAGGAGCTTGTTTATCCCCTGTTCTCCTACGAAGCGGAATTCACTTCCAGAGGCGACAGATTTGAGTTTTGCTTTGCCGGTCTGGACATCCATGTCTTTTTGACTGGGAACTCCTCTGTTTGTGTTCCCATTTCCTTGTGCAAAATGGGAGCTACAGCCGGTGTCTGGATTTCCATTTCTTCGATCGTGGCTTCTTCTTCCGTCTGAGTTCTGCTTCAACACGAGCAGGAGTCGGCATTGTCGGCGGTGCAAAGGCTGGGGGAAGGGAACAACTGAGGGGTTGGGGGAATTAACTGAGAGGTTGAGGGAATAACCTTAGGGGTCGGGGGGGTGGACAGGGTTGGGAATTGGAGGTTGGAGGGTAAGGAAAGGATGAAGTGGGTCTGGGATATGATGACGAGGTTTGGGGTGTTCAGCAGGGGAAGGTTGAAGAGTTTGTGGTGGAGGAGGTCGATTCGTTCTTGGATCGATACGTGGTTGGCATGGTGGTCGTCTTGGGGGCGATGGTTGTCGCTGTCGAGGTCTTGCTGGCGGTGGGGAAAGGGGAAATGCCCTTATCCTCCAGATCTTCTCTTAGTCGTACAGGGCATCCCTTAAACATGCGTGGTGCGATGGTGGCAGTTGGGGCATCGGGCAACTGTGTGGCCCTTTGTTTTGAATTTTTGAAGGCATACTTCAGTCTCGTGTCGTTGGCTACATATCCCGCAGACGTGGTGGGACGTACACTCTCTCTTGTGATGGCCGTACCTCTGACACTTAAACAGCACCTCAGAGCTCGGGAACAAAGGCTTCCGTTTGATAGGTACCGAGGATTCCAAGATCTATAAAGGGTGATTTTCCCTTTGAAGGTGTTCTTCCACCTTCAGGGTTTCCTCAGTCGTCCTCCATGTCTTTTCTTATTTACAGTGCATCTTGTTGCACTCAGAACGTTGGGTAATTGCAGGATTCTGTCGATGGTAATGTACTTGGGGACTTTGCAAATCATCCCCTCCCTTCATGATTTTCTCAGCAGGATCCAGCAGAAGGCAGGAGGGATCGTTGATGAGGAGGTCAGCTGATCGTTTGTCCTTCGGGGAAATAATAAATTCCCCTCTCAAATTAGGTCTTGCATGCAGTTTGGCTTCAGGGTGCTTCTTCTCCAGGGCTAATACAGCTGCATATGACGTTTGGCCTTGCGGTGCTACTGCCTTAAACTTGGTAATGTTTGAATTTCGGTCGAAGTCGGTGCTGGGTTCGAGGGCGAGAGATATCGAAAATGTGGTCTGCAAAGCTTTCTTTCCGCTTTTTCTGAACCATCTGGAAGCCCTGCTCGTCGGGAGAGGGTAGGTCCGCCAGCTGGGGCCAGGAGACGACGGTCGCTTCTCTGCCATCAGTACAATACCGTTAGGTCTCTAAAAATAGCTGAATGACGCAAGGATTACGTAGCACGCCTGTGCGCGACTATTACGTAACGAACGATTTTTTTTTGATTCCAGTGGCGAGTCCTTCTCCTTTTATCGTGGTGTTGCGAGCTCTCCAGTACGGCCAGAGCACTTCTCCGGAGAAGTGCTCTGACCGTACTGGAGAGCTCGCAACACCACGATAAAAGGAGGACTCGCCACTGGAATTCAGTCCCTCAGCAGTTATCGCTTGATAATGTCCTGTCGATCAGGAGGAAACGTCGCGTTAGAGAGAGAGAGAGAGAGAGAGAGAGAGAGAGAGAGAGAGAGAGAATTGTATAAGCAATAATAAATCAATGACTCAACCGAATTTTACCATGCCCTTTGGTTGGCGTTGCTCGCCAGTCTAAGCAACAACGAGAAAGCCGTCATCAGAAAGATAGAGAAGACTCTTTATAAGATTATAGTGCTGAAGCAGCAGTCATTTTTAACAAAATAATAATAATAATAATAATAATAATAATAATAATAATAATAATGTTTAAAAAAGATCCATATTTTTATAGTAAACTCTCTCTCTCTCTCTCTCTCTCTCTCTCTCTCTCTCTCTCTCTCTCTCTCTCTACTGCTCCTACAGATAAGTGAGCACACGATGTCTCCTCGGATGGACTAACAAGTCTTTGAGACATCCTAATCCTTGTAACACCTTGTAACTCTCTCTCTCTCTCCCACACACAGGCCATCACACTAAAGTCTACCCTGGGGTGTCCACATTTCGACATGAGACCAACAACGCTGGCGGCCTCATCAAAGGCAGAGAGAGAGAGAGAGAGAGAGAGAGAGAGAGAATTATTCAAATCTAATAACGCATAAGTCAGAGCCTTCTGGTTTTCTCTAAGGACATTTGATGTCCCAGAATATGAATCTTCATGAAAACCATTTATCATATTCGAGTGACACATCTATCATTCCAACATAGCGGTATTTAAGACCTCTGAATTTCCCCCCCAAATTATAATTATTTCGGAGAGAAGTCTTTACCGGATGAATAAAAGAAAATAAGAAAATTATTTCATTAAGCAAAGACGGTATTAAAGCTCATTTTATGACCTTTGGGAACTGTTGAAGAGACACGTTTATGACATCATAAGTAGAAGAAGTAGGAATTAAATAGATATTTTATGTCTTGATCTTTGCCTGATAACTAAACTGCTTCGTGGTAAAGTTTTGTCTGTTCGAAATCATTCCGATTATACAATAATTAGGTAGCGTCCAGATTAAATGCCTCTTCTTCTGTAAAACCTACTATGATATGACTGCATGAAATTGAGATGATTTTTAATGCACAAATCGACTTCCATTGAATATTTCCACTACTTGAAACTTTTTCTTGTGGGAGGAGAGAAGCTTTAGCTTCTGATGTAGAGATCGATTGAGTCCCTCAAAAAGAGGCCTCGAGATTCATGAGGTGTCATTTGTGGGAGGAAACGATCGATGGTCACGAAAGAGACTGAAAACCAGACAGACAGGGTGAGATGTAATCAACAGCCTTATTCCAGATTCCTAATTAGTGCTGATGAAATGTTGCCTCTATAACCAATTTCGAAGCCAATTACAGTGAAATGCTACTTACAGTTAAAATGTGTCTAGGTGAAATGCCTCATTAGCATTCTTCCCCTCTTCCTATGTAATTACGGATGAGAGAGAGAGAGAGAGAGAGAGAGAGAGAGAGAGAGAGAGAGAGAGAGAGAGAGAGAGAGAAGAGAGAGAGAGAGAGAGAGAGAGAGAGAGAGAGAGAGAGAGAGAGAGAGAGAGAGTTATATCTTTGAAAGCTATGAAGGTAAATAACCCAAACTATAAAATCAACAAAACAAAATTCACCATAATGTTTTCAACCGAAAGAAGATGAATTATTAGTCCCTTGATTTTCAAATATTTGCCAACTTTATTTTCATAGGAATTATCATTATCCATTTGTTCGTGAAACCACTAATTAGGAATGTCTCGAATGCCTCTAATATTCCTTTCGAAGAGAGAGAGAGAGAGAGAGAGAGAGAGAGAGAGATTAATCTGCTTTTCTGAAAATGGCTGGATGCTGTCTTTATCCTCCAGTTGTGTCTCCTTTGGAAAGAGAAATTCTACACTCGGATGAAAACTAAGATATAATGGATATATTGTTGGTCAAGGATTCAATTTCGTCTCTCTCACTCTATCACAGAATTGTGATAATATTTTCCTGAAGTCAAGAGGCTTAAAATGAATTAATCAAAGCGACAAACTTATCAGTGTGATTATCTACCAAGTCAGAAAAATCATGGATTGTACAAATCACAAGAGTTGAAGGAATAAGGTACCAAAGTACACAAGTATTGTTTCAAATTGTTTAAACAACATTGGAAGTAAAGAACAAAATTTTCACTTCATAAAAAGGCAGATATGTGATGAATGCATTATGGTATTCATAAACATCTACAAAATTTTCATTATACACAAGTTTCCCCTCATTCGCTAGAGGATTAGAGAAAATGGGAAAGCAAATTGACAGTAGCTTTCGATCCACTATAGTTTTTCTAGTCAAGGGTTTTATATAATATGTATATTGCAAGTGCCTGAGTTATGGGATAGCTATGTGTAACCTCTGTACATAGAAGATAAGAAGAATTGGGACTGTAATGATTGACATTATTATTATCACTATTATTATTAATATTATTAATTATATTATTATTAGAAAAATAAATGAATGAAAAATAAATTAAAATATAAATATGTAAATTTTTTTAGAAATTTATAAAATGAACTTTATTTTAAGTAATAATAATGATATTATTATTATTATTATTATTATTATTATTATTATTATTATTATTATTATTATTATTATTATTATTATTATTTATTCAGAGGGGAGATTATTGACAATTGCATAAGGCACTTATTAAAAAAATCATTTTAAAATTGAGTTAAAGACAAAAATACAGTTAAATAAAAGATTTACAAACTTTAGAACTATAGAAATCAAAATATCTAGTAAAAATGTACATAGAAAACACGTTTTTAAAATGCATTGTACTGTTGGAAGGCACTATGTCAGCACGGGCTCTTTTCCTATGGAAGCCCGTGGGATATAGCAAGATGCTGAATGGGTAAGATGCCTGACGTGGGCCCCTGGACTAACCACGAGACGAAATAAAGACATAGATAGTATAAATAGTATATTGAACATAGAGACAACATGAGAGGTGAAATGAATGCAGATTGAAGAATTAAATACAGAATTTAATGTAAATATCAATATAAGGTACAGAGGTCACGTCAGGAATGACACGGATATAGTATTGGAGGGGAATAATGGAATTAAAATAAATGAAAGGGATATGAATACGTCGATAAAAGAGGAAGAGGAAGAAGAAGAGGAAATGAGGGAAAGAGAAATCGATGCAAAAATGGGAGATGAGATAATTGAGAGAGAATGAGATAAGGGGAAGACTGATAACGGATGTGGAAAGGATATTGGATTATCTGGTGATATAGGTAGCCGATGGTACGCTGAAATATTATGGTGCTGATATATATATATATATATATATATATATATATATATATATATATATATATATATATATATATATATATATATATATATATATATATATATATATATTTAAGTATGCATTTATGTAATGTAAACCATACTTTGTGTTGACTGAACCTAAAGGATTAATCTTAATGTTTATGTATAACACTACCGACCTGCAAATAAAGAATATTACCTTCCACTCAAGGTTCGAATTATCGGGCCCCCCAACCCTCCAAACCCCGACCCCAAACAAATCCTAAGGCCGATTTTTCAGTCTTATTTGAAAGAGAAAACAGAGCAGAAGTTATGGAATTTGTATAAAGAACAATCATGCAAAACTCACCCTGACCTTTACTCACAATTTCTAACCAAGTCCTACACGCAGAATTGTATCTTTACGCGACATTGGAAGCTTAATTTAACACTGAACTGTAAACATAATAGAATCAGTGAAATAAACGTACGATGTAAAATATAAATAAAACTGAAAAACTAAGAATAAAGATTTAAAATCCACCATTTGGCACAACCTTGAATTCCCAAGACGGCGGAGGAGCTATGCAAATTACATGAGTTGCCCAAAGTTATGATCCCCTGAGGTGGGACACACCAGGTTTTATGTAAGACCTCCTGAAAGTGTGGCCCTGAAATAAAAAGAAATATTAAAATGAATAGTTGGAGGTTATTTTACGCTCACGGTTAAACAGAAGGTTTACTCAGTAGAACGAAAATGAAAAAAAAAAAAAAAAACGAATGAGGAATTATACGAAGCAGTGAGGTTTTCTGAGATAAAGGATTTTATTCGGCAGTTTAAGTGTGAATACGTCAGCCTCTCTCTCTCTCTCTCTCTCTCTCTCTCTCTCTCTCTCTCTCTCTCTCTCTCTCTCTACATAAATAAACACGATAATATCTCAGCATATCGTCTGTTATTTACACCACCAGATATTCCAGTATCCTTTCCACGTTAGTTATCAGTCTTCCCTTCATCTCATTCGCTCTTAATTATCCCTTCCCCATTTTTGCACGGAGTTCTTTTTCCCTCACTTTCTCTTCTTCCTCCTCTTCCTCTGTTATCCATGCATCAATATTCCTTTTATTTATCTTTATTTCGTTTTTTCCTCCAATAACATATCCATGTTATTACTGACGTGACCTCTGTACCTTCTATTATTATTGACTTTTTATACTATTTATGCCTTCATTTCGTCCTCTGTTTGGTTCAGGGGTCCACGTCAGGCATCTTAACCGTTCAGCATCTTGCTAAATTTACAGGCTTCCATAGGAGAAGAGTCCGTGCTGGCATAAAGCTATCCAACAGTACAGCGAATTTTGTAAAGTTTTTTTCACAGGAAATATAAAGATAAATTGAATTAAGGCGAAAAGAAACATTCACCTTCACATATCAAGTGACAGACAGCTCCAAAAACATTTCTGATACCGTATTACCCCCTCCCCCTCACAGGCCACCCTTCCACCCCACGCCACCCCACCTTTCATTTGAGACACGGTCATCGGAAAATACTTTGTTTCTCTTGCAAAGTCAATTCATCCGGACCGTCGATGATAAAATTCGGCTGAGCGATGACCCATCACCGTGTCCAATAGTATGCCGAAAAAGTGGGGCTTCGCTTGAAAAGGATTTCATAGAATCCATATTTTTTTTCTATATGAAAAGGCCTTTGATTTTGAGGCAATGGATTAAAAGGTAGTTAAAGTGAATAGCCAAAAGTGAAGCTGGATGGAATAACTGGTATTTTTAATCAGATTTAATATTGAAAACAAAAAATTAAAATTAAGACTTTTAGGAATTATAAGATTCTGTGAAAAAGATTTTTCTGTTATGATAAGCTGTTGATTTTGAAGAAGTAGCCTAAGACGTAGTTGAATTGCATAGCCAAAACTCAAGTTGGATGGAATAAATGCCATTTTAATCGGATGTTTACTATCTAAAATTACACTGAATTAAAATAAAGACTTGACAGAGTGATAAATAAAAACTACCCATGACGAACAGAGCACAAAACCACGGCCATCTGCTGACGGTTTCGATATCATCGTTAATACTGATACCCAGATCAAATCTATTTGTTTTTATTGAAAAGTTCTTTTGCTGACTTGTTGAAAACAATAGCACTGATGGATGTAACATGGCTGCCGACCTTTGTTTGAGGAGAAACAGCGTTAAAATGATTATGGTTTGGGCTATATTAAGCTGCATTTGTATTTACAAAAGAATCAATGCTTTTTATGGCTGTGATAGACTGCCTGTTCATTATTTCATTTCCATTTGACGTTTCAAGTATCGTCAAGTCATTACGTTTATGGATACATTCAAACGAACACACACCACATATATATATATATATATATATATATATTATATATATATATATATATATTATATATATATATATAATATATATATATATATACATCTTTTATATAATTATCTATTTATGAAGGAATCGCACTACAAAGTAAAAACGAATTTGAATCTACAAAATCTCTAGGAACTCCTCTGAGCCTTCAAATATACTAAAAGAAAAGAAAAACAATTTGAAGATACAGAGAAAGATTCAGTCCACCACGGTATCATATATAACAGCTCAAAGAAATCCCACTCCCCTCCGCCCCCCTCATCCTGAAGCTCCAACTCGAAGGAACTTCCTCCATAGATGGTGATAAATAAAGTTCGTCATTTTCTGTCCGAAGTCCCTCAAGATCTCGGTTGGTGAAACGAAGACATTCTTCTCTTTTGTTCTGGAGCATCAGGACTTTATTGCTCCTGGAAGAGGAAATCGAGTTTCATCATTTTTTCAGGAGGGGGAAGAAAGAAATGGGATGTTTTCATTATTTATTTAGTGTAAACTTTATCAAACCTTGTCCCACATACATTAGGAGAGTGGATGGGTGTAGCTGTGAGAGCGATTGGAGGTATGGCAGTAGTTGGGGGAGTGGATGGGAGTAGTTGTGGAAGTGATTGGAGGTATGGGAGTAGTTTGGGAGTGGATGGGAGTAGTTGTGGGAGTGATTGGAGGTATGGGAGCAGTTGGGGAAGTGGATGGGAGTAGTTGGGAGTGAATAGGAGTAGTTGAGGAGTAGATGGAGGTAGTTGCAGGAGAGAATGGGAGTAGCTGGGAGTAGATGGGAGCAGTTCTTGATCGTGTGTGGGAGTAGTTTGGGGAAGTGAATGGGAGTAGTTGTGAGGAGTGGATGGGGATAGTGAAGGATAGTGGAAGGGAGTAGTAGGGGGAGTGGAAGGGAGTAGTGAGGAAAAATGTGTCTTATTATCCTCACAGCCAATAAATCAAGTTACACGATTTCGTCCAGTCAACCCAAAAGGCCGAAATATTTGTGTTATTTCTATTCTGGAAACATCTGTGACAGGAGACGTCTCCTGGAAATAATAAAAGAAATGATAATCAGAGAGGCGAGATGATGGATTTAGAAAAGGAAAATTGATAAACATATATATTCTTCATTCGGTATTTCTTAGACTGTATAAACCAACATGTACGTATATTATTATATATAATATATAACGTGTGTGTGTATTAGCATAACCATCATACAAGGTTCTCGAAACCCGTGAAATCATTTCTTACAAAATATTCGACAATCCATCATTGTCAAGGGAAAGGATTCAGAGGAAGGACGAGAAATACACAAAACTTGAAAATGAAAACCCTAATCCTCAAAGAAAAGACGTAAATCCAAAGTAATCCCTAAGACAATGATCCTAATTAATCCTGAAACAAACGACTTGTAATTTCTGTTAATGGGCGTCCAGGCGGTTTTTGGAGTTCGACCTCACTTCAATATTCTCTTGCTGAGTCTTCATCAAGACGGAGTCTTTTCTGGTCGAATAAAGTCCATAAAAATGGAGGAATTTATTTATCTTAATTAATATAAAGTTTTTTTACAATATAGAGTCCTTCAGGTTTACTATAGACGATTTAAAATATATGCAACAGCCTAAAACATTGGGTCATATTCCAGCTCTGGTAAACTGCATCTGAATTCGACGCACTGAAATATATCTTTACTCATCTTCCTTCGGATCTGATTTGACTCAATTATTGCCTTGGTTGGGTTCGATTCCTGCTACGGGAGGTAAGGAAGGTTTCTTCAGTTGTTTCCCTCTCTGGATTTAAGGCTTCTAGTCAGGAAATAAGAGTAGCTATCTGGTCATGTCTATTAAGAATGTCTAAAAATGGTGAAGTGACCAATAGATTCTCTCTCTCTCTCTCCTCTCTCTCTCTCTCTCTCTCTCTCTCTCTCCTTCTCTCTCTCTCTCAACTGTGATAAGCTACATGAGAAATAGTTCGTTGATATATCCTGCTCTCTCTCTCTCTCAACAACTGTTAGTTTCATGAGAAATATTTAGTTGAAATATCTTGCTCTCTCTCTCTCTCTCTCTCTCTCTCTCTCTCACACAACACACACACACACACACACACACAGCAAACGCTTGTCCACACATAGCTTGAAATACCAGGCCATTCCAGGGCGACTGGTGGAGGAAATAAGGGAAGTGACCCCATCTACTAAGTAAATGACTCCCTCGCCAAGTTATATTGGAGGGAAATAAAGGCTCCATCACCCTCTCTCCTACAAATAATAAACAACGCCATATTGCTTGGTTAAGGAACCCGGATGTGGGATCGTCTTTCCCTAGACGACAGTAATGGGACTTTTTTCTTAGAAGTTAATACAGATTTTGTACGTATATTAACACAGAAATGATTCAAACACTGATAACAAAATTACAAAACGATAACGAAAGGTGATTTAATAGACATTTTGAAAATTTGACAATTTTAATAACTGTTTATTTTAAATAGGGAATTACATATCAGAATAAGCGAAAGGAGCCTAGGAGCAACTCGATTTCGAGTCTCTTGTCATGAGGCCTGGGTCTCGAAATGAAGTGGCAATTAAGACCCAGCTTCAGAAGGGCGTCTTAATTGCCACTGGGTTATTTATATGGCAATGTAAAAACCCACAAACAAGGAAACCCCCTCCGGCCGATCATCAGCCAGACGCCCGCCCTAACATCGCCTTGGCTAAACGCCCTCAACCAAATTTTGACCCCTTACGTCCCGAGGTCAGTACAGCCTGCAGATCGGAGAGTTCTTAGAAGCCATCAAGGAACGCCCCTGGTACCGGGATTATCGCCTCGCTGGACGTAGAGTCCCCTATTTTAACGAACGTGCCTGTCGACGAAACCATAGATAATCCTTGATGTGTCTACAGGAATCAGTGACAGCGCCCCCTCAAACATACCGGAACCTCGCTTCGTACGCTGCTGGAGATATGCACGAAGAAGGCCCCTTTCTCCACCCACCCGTGGCAGATGTTCCGCCAAAGGATGGCGTGGGCGATGGACTCCCCCACGGGGGTTCCTCTTCGCTAACTTTATATGGGCACCGTGGAGGAACGGGTCTTTCGCCAGGATGCAGCAACCCCGCACATATGGCGTTATATTGACGACATCTTTGTGCAAGTTGACGCAAGGATGAGGTAGAAGCCCTCCGTCAAGCATTTCAGCAGTGTAGTGTGCTGAATTACACAGTCGAACACAGCCTCGACGATAGGCTCCCCTTCTCGATGTCCTTGTAAGCAAGACGGAAGACGTCCCCGTATTTTCAGTCTACACAAAGAAAACCAATTTAGGACTTTGCCTCAACGGAGACAGCGAGTGCCCGCCAGATTCAAAAAGCTTCACCGGCAGGGCCTTCGTCAGGAGGGCCCTCTCCCAGCTCGACCCCCTGGCAGGACACTCATCAGGAACTCGACCGACGCCTCCCAAGTACTTGTGAATGAAAACGGGTACTCAATAAATTAATCAGCAAGGAAGTCCGCACAGCCCTGAGAAATGGTAGGGTATGAGAGCCCGCAGCCCCCGACCCCAGGATAATATCAAGCTGTACTACAAAGCCTTCATGAGTCCCATTACCGTGAAGAAGAGGACGCCATTAAGAAAATTATTTCTGATAATGTAATCCCCGACTGACGACACCAAGAATATCGACTTAATCATATATTACCTGAATCGGAGGACGCGCGCCTTATGAAAAAAATAACCCCTCTCTCAGGTACGAGAAAACCCCCTGAAGCAGACGCATGTAGTGTACCAGTATACATGCCCAGTCCGCGAATGCAGCGGCGCCCTACGTAGGTATGACTACCATGCGACTGTCGAAGAGACTCTCGTGCCACGCCCAAGATTGGGGCCTATCAAGAATCCACGCCCCGCACCAAAACATCAGGAGCTATCTCCCGGGATGTCATCATACAAAACACGAAAATCATCGGGAAGGCCCTTATGCCCGCGGTTTGCGCCTGTGGAGGCGCTCCTCATCCAGCAAATAAAATCTAACACTGAATACGACGCAGAAGAATTTCTCCCTACGAGTATGAGAAGACCTGCCACCAATAATGAACACCACCCCGATCATGACAACCTATGAAGACAACGCCCCCGAACGAGGTACTCTGCAACCGATGGAAATCAAAGTAGCCGCGGACGTCCCACAGCGTTTAGGGCAACGCCCATCAACGTTTACAGCGCCGCTTAGGAGGTCCAGGCGGTTGCAGGATCGCTGCAAACGCAACCATCGGCTCGAAGAAAGTTGGCTTGAGACCTTTGGCTCAGGCAACCATGAAAACAAAGACTCACCGCCACCAGCCAATAGGGGACAAGCATGGGGGGGGGGGCAGACCCCCTGCTGTCAACCACAGATATAACGAGGACGGAACACACCAAGACATCAGTTACGTAATTTCGCGCACAGGCGCGCTACGTAAACACGTACGTCACCCTTTGCTCTATATTTGGCATTACATAATCTTTAGAGGTTTACCTTGTCGATTTTACGACGATGGCAGAGAAGCGCCGTCGTCTCCGACTCCAGGAGTGACCCGTCCTCCTTGACGATCAGGGCTTCCAGAAAGTCCAAAAGAAAAGAAAAAAAAAGCCCCTCAACAGTGTCATCGACATGAACAAACCTTCGACGCCCTCAGCACCCCCACGACGAACCCAGGCACTTCCCAGGTTCAAGACAACAGCTCAGGAAAATCAAAAATCGATGCAGCCGTGTTAGCACTGGAAAAAGAAATACCCCACTGCAAAACTTCAAGCCGACCGAATCTAAGGGGGGAATTCATTGTTACCCGAGAGATCAACAGTCAGCATGAACTATGAAGAACGACCCTCTATATCTCCTGTTTGGACCCAGCCGAAAAGATATCCAAAGCAATGATATGCAAAGTACCAAAATACGTCACTATGGACCGAATTCTGGAAGTACCTACCCAGGCATAATGACCGCTTCACGTTGTACAGTGAAGAACAAAGACGGCAACAGAGGAACAAACTCTGAAAGTTGAAGCAACATTCAAAGGCCAAATCCCCAGACACCATCAGCCTTGGGATACTTGGGACCTACAAGACCGAAGCCTTTATCCCCGAACCACTCAGGTGTTGCCAAGAGCCAGAGGTTTGGGCATCACAGGAGGGAGTGCACGGCCCAGCACATTTGTGGAACTCTGCAGCAGAGGCATGAGACAGACGTTTGCCTCACCAAATTTAAAGCAAAGGGCCACACTGTTGTGCCGATGCCCAAACTGCCACCAGTCACACCATGCCTGGTTAAGGGATGCCCTGTCAGACTGGAGAAAACTGGAGGATGAAAGGGCATATTCCCACCGCCTGCAAGACCTCGAGAACGACAGCCATCGCCCCCAAGACGACCACCAAGTGAACCAAGAATAGACCCAAGAACAAATCTTCCACCTCCTCCACAAACTCATCGTTCCCCTGCACAAAAGCCCCGTCACTACATTCCCTAATCCCTCATCCTTTCCTTCCTCCAACCTCCAGCTCCCAAACCCCTTCCATCCCCCTACCCCAAGGTTATTCCTCCACCGCCCTCATTCATCCGCGACCCCCGCCGAACCGAAGCCGATTCCTGCTCGTATCGAAGCAGGAACCCAAACAGAAGAAGACACAGCTGTTGAAGATATGCAGAACCGAGATATCGGCTGTAGCTCCCGTTGTGTATAACGAAGCAGGAACACAGACAGAGATCGTAAAATAAGAGAGACAGCTGTATTGGAAACGCCTTCATCCTCGTAGGAAAATACCAAAAGAGAAATTTCCTGCTGACCTACGAAGAGTTTATTGCATTACACAGAGCCATCTACAACAATGACAACAGCAATGATCATCAACTGTTCTCTGAGCTCGTCCACGAAATGTTGGACCTAGAAATCAGTCTTCCAGATGATCTCCTCACGGAAGAGCATAGATTCAAGACACAGGAATAAATGCCGCCGTTTCACGAAAAGTGCTGCTTTATGGCATTAACTGCTTTTTCTACTACTAAATAATCCTCCTCCCGTCCCGTCGGCCCGCCTCAGTCTAACGACCGATATTTCAACTGTCACTCTAAACTACGCTTCAAGCTGTTTGTTACTTTTGTTTTGCTTTCTCTAAAACTTATAATATTTCGTTTTTCTCTCGCCGAATCTCTATTACTATCGATCGGCGATTTCTTTCATTAACGTAAGTGAAATATGGTACTTGAACTCCATAGATTAATGTGCTTTTTTATCCGTTTTTTCTACGACTATAAATTTTTCGATCTCCTTACTGGCTATCTCTGACTCGCCAGGACTCGCTACTATCGATCTTTATCTTCTACTAATGGGTACCTGTAGGGTTTAAAGGGGTTTGTAACCTTGCCTGTTCACCTTTTCTTTTCCATTGCAAATCATACCATCACATCTACATATACCATTGACTATCATGAATAAAGATCGCCACATATCCTTAAAATCACCTTAACCACCTGAAAAAATTCAAATGACCTACGGGCTGCTTTTAGCTAAAGCCCGTGCTGGCATAAGGCCAGCTTAATCTTCAACAACAACAACAACAACAACGCACCAAGATCAGTCCACCCTCAGCTTCCCAGCCCGAGGGATGTCTGGCAGCTCCAGACGAAAAAGCTCCGCTTAAAGAAAGAGAGAGAGAGAGAGAGAGAGAGAGAGAGAAAATCGTTAATGACTTTTGATGACTATGGTATCATAGTTTATCTGTAAAATTCAAATATATACACCTCATGACCTCTATAGGCGCTCTACTAGCCTGTCTAAGTAGCACGGAAAAAGCCGCTATTCGCAAAATAGAGAAGAATCTCTACAAGTGTAATGCTGCTGAAGTAACCATTACTTGAATAAAGTATGCTTGAGAGAGGGTCTGCTTACCTAAGTACACTAAATATATTATCATATTATTATTATTATTATTATATTATTATTATTATTATTATTATTATTATTATTATTACCCTGAGGTCTAGACCGTCACAAACACTGCGCCACTCCCCTGCCTTTAAGCTGACCATTACTAAAATATAAAACGTTTATTCCAAAATGAACAAAGATTTGATTAGAAGAATTATTAGACTATGAGACGAAAAAAATTTACCTCCAATCATCCAATTCCAAATCAGCATGAAAGTAGGAGCCTCCAGAGGAAGTGTAATATCTGGTGGTTCATGATATTGGAGAGAGAGAGAGAGAGAGAGAGAGAGAGAGAGAGAGAGAGAAGATGACATTCCACGGACAAAGCCTTCATCTTTACAAATAATTTCCTTTATGTCGGTTAAAATAAAAATGAATAATGACTTTGCATATCTGAGGGAGATTATTTTCCATAATGGTTCTGTTGCGTGGAAGAGGGAGAGGTTTTTACACAGCGATAATGGACTATCGCTAATATCATGAAGGGGGGAAAAGTTATTAAGAAAATTATAAAACGTCATAACGTCACGAACGGATAATCATATGTTTACTGTAGCGAAGAAAAACAGTGAGTGTCTTGTTTATTGTTTGTCTATTTGATTTGGTATATTTCGTTGCTATATTATGTTCCTCATTTATGTCTATAGTTACTTGATCGCGAACTAATCTTTCTATTTGTTTATTTATTAAATATATATTATTTATTTTATATCATATTATATATATATATATATATATATGATATATATATATGAAAATGTGTATCATGAATGTTTTCAACAGTACAGTACATACAACAATGCCGCCTTTCCATCCCATACCCTTTAACTCATCATTAATTTCATGCTTTCCATATTCCAGCATGAAATCCATTCTCCATTTTCATCGACAAACATATTGATATCAATTCACCAAACAAAATAAAAGAATAAATGTTTTTTTCCGTTTTCATTTCCGCAAAACGCGTAATCTGCTATGGCCTCACTTCTATTCATCCATATGGCTTGGGAACTTTCATGGATCTTTATCAATAGTTATTTTTTATTATAAGAGAGAATTCACCCCTAGAATAGATAATGAAGATAATGATATAGAAGGTAAGGACGAAAAACTAGTGATATTTTAGCTGACATAGATATTAATGAAGCTTGATATTGTGCAGGCTGATTAATTAAATTAAAAATGGAGCTGCAGCAGGGCCTGATGGAATTCCTGCTATTTTGTTAAGAAAGTAGTTCATTCTTATGCGCAAAGCCACTTGCAATATTATTAAGACAAAGTGTAGATACAGGCAAGATTTATGATGAGCACAAATTAGCATATATTACCCCTACTTTCAAAAGTGGATCAAGACTAGAGGCAAGTAATTTGTTTAATATAGGACAACATGGTTTCGTACCCGGAAAAAGTACACAAACCCAATTGTTAGTCCACGTGAGAACATATTCAAAAATATGAAAAGCGAAATGAAACAGATGTGGTTTATCTAGACTTTGCAAAGCTTTGACAAAGTAGGGGACCATAATATATTAGCGAAGAAAATTAGAAAATACAATATCGTGGATAAAGTAGGAAGATGGTTAAAAGAATTTTTACACAACAGAAAACAGATAGTTGATTATTGCAAACGATGAGAAATCGGATGAAGCCAAGGTAATATCCGGGGTGCCGCAAGGTACGGTGTTAGCTTGCAATACTGTTTGTTATTATGATTGAAGACATAGACAGTAATGTAAGGATTCGGTAGTGAGTAGTTTCGCTGATGACACAAGAATAAGTAGAGAAAATTACTTGTGATGAAGATAGGAACGCTCTACAAAGAGACCTTAACAAAGTATATGATTGGGCAGAGGTAAATAGGATGGTATTTAACTCTGATAAATTTGAATCAATTAAATTATGGAGACAGAGAAGGAAAGCTATATGCATATAGGGGACCTAATAATGAGACAATCACAAATAAGGAAGCAGTTAAAGACCTGGTGTGATGATGAATAGGAACATGTTATGCAATGATCAAATAGCAATTCTTTTGGCAAAATGTAAAGCAAAAATGGGAATGTTGTTACGGCACTTCAAAACAAGAAAAGAAAACTGAAACACATGATTATGCTTTATAAAACATATGTTCGTAGTCCACTTGAATATTGCAATATGATATGGTACCCACACTATCAAAAGGGATATTGCACAAATAGAGAGGTGTACAAAGGTACTTTACAGCTAGAATAGAAGAAGTTAAGGGACCTTGACTACTGGGAAAGACTACAATCCTTAAATTATATAGTCTAGAAAGGTGAGAGAACGCTACATGATAATTCAAGGCATGGAAACAGATAGAAGGAATAGCAGAAAACATCATGGAACTAAAAATATCAGAAAGAGCAACCAGAGGTAAATTAATAGTGCCCAAAACTATACCAGGAAAAATAAGGAAAGCACACAGGACATTAATCCTCTACGCACCAGCATCGATAATGCAGCGTCTATTCAATGCGTTGCCAGCTCATCTGAGGAATATATCAGGATGTGAGCGTAGATGTGTTTAAGAATAAGTCGACAAATATAAAACTGCATCCCAGACCATCCAAGATTGGAAGAGGGAATATACCGGAAGATGTACTAGCAACTCTCTGGTAGTAGCATTAGAGGTGCCTCACACTGAGGGGATCTGGGGCAACCCGAACGAACTGTAAGGACTGTAAGGACTGTAAGGATCTCTCTCTCTCTCTCTCTCTCTCTCTCTCTCTCTCTCGTATCATTCTCCCTTCCTATCACTCGTATTGCGTTGCTTTTTTATTTCAGTCATCTAATTTTTTTCTCCTTTGTAAGTTTTCTCTCGTGTGTGGGGATATGCACATAGACACGAGCAAAAAGATTTGTATGCAACGGAGCGTGAGACGAAAGATGGATCTGCTGTTTTGTCTGCTGGGGAGCTTTCTTTCGTGAATATCATAACACTGATAATCAGAAACTATCTCTCTCTCTCATATGTCAAGAGAGAGATTAAGAAGACGCAGGAGGCAAATGTCTGTCATGCATCATGTTTATCTAGTGAAAGCAGCATATGTATCGCTCCATCAAAACCTCTTAAGGAAGCAAACATCCTTCTACAAAAGCAAAGGACAGATAAACTAAAAGCAAACTAGCTACGTTTTACGCTGCAATTAACTAATTAATGCCTACATTACACCGATACCCCCCTACGGGTATAAAAGCTGTGGGAACCATCGACTCAATTAGTCCCGTTGCCAATGTTACTCAATAAAAGTCGGGGCTCCCCATTAAGTCCTTTGCCTTCCAGGAATGGTTGATTGAATGGCTTCCTAAGATTAATAAGGTTCCTTTCAAATCGCGATTTCAAACAAAAATAAATAAATTCACCTGTATGCATAGAGGTTTATTGGTCGTTAAGATTCTCTATGACAAGAGAGATAACACTAAAAGTCGTTTTTTGCAGTCATCTCTGTCTCTCAGAATCTGATGTATTTCAATCTCTGGTCAAACTGATAATTCAAATCGTTGACGAACACGACTTTGATTAGTCATGCGTTGAGATAATAACATTTGGAAAAAGCCTCTTTCAGTTTGCTCTCATTTACTCTTGAGTTAATCTGAATTTTGGGTCTATCACAAGTTCAGTCGGTGCAGTGATTTCCCCCTTTTTTATGATTTTTAAAGGGACTTGTTATAGATACATCAACTCGATTTCTACTGGAAGAATGAAATAATACACAGCTGGCTTGGAAAAAAATATTACTTTTGCCCACGGGAAACCAATTAAAATAATAATTTTATGTGTGGGATTTTGAATTAAATTGATATACAGAGAATGTATAACTTAAGATTATTATTTCAACTTGGAGAAAAACTTTATATCAATGTAGAAATAAAACTTAGATGAAATACAATCATAAAGGTTGATCACCTGCAGAAAACTATGGCAATTAAATGATGACTGCCTAAATTCCTTTATTGTTAAATCATTCTGTTTGAACGGATATACGGAATAGAATAGAATATACAATTTAAGCCAAAGGCCAAGTGCTGGGACCTATAGAGGTCATTCAGCGCTGAAACGGAAATTGGCAGTAGACAAAGGTTTATAAGGCGTAACAGGAAGAAAATCTTTTGCAGTTGCGCAATGAAACAACTGCTAGGAGAGGGTTCAGGACAGTAAGATGGAAGAAAAAGAATATGAGCGGAGGTACAATAAAAGGAATGAAAGGGTTGCAGCTAGGGTCCATGGAGGGGACGTTGCAAATAACATTAAGTAATGCCCACAGTGCACCGCATGAGGTGCACAGACGGCACTGCCAACCCTCTTACGGAGCTGATATCCTGTAGAAAAAGTTCAATATTCCTTCTATGAATTGAAATATTCTCCAGAACGGAATGAAATCAATTGTCAATTCTTCAAAAGAGCAAAATGGTATTTCCATTCATGAAGTTACAAATCCTTAAGAATCAAATATTTAATATCGTTGTTTCATAGTCCTGAATCTGATACATCTGTCCATTGACCTCAAATATGAAACATTTCAATGTCTTCTATTCCTTAGAATCAAACGAGAAGACTCTTTCAGCCGCACAAACAACGAAGAAACAAACAAATATTACTTCGTTAGCAAAAATTCCTTTCCCTTTAATCCAAAAGTATTACTAAATGTTTTTTATTCATTCGCATTCAGCTGCTGAAAAATAATTTTTGTTTTTATTGAAGGGCAACTTTTTTCAGAATGTCGATATTTAGACGATTCTTCGAAATAATCTCTGATCTACTTACGATGAGGATATCAGAGCTTTTATTGAAATTAAATATTAATTTAAAAGAAATACATAAACACTTCCTGCTCAACATTCGTGTCTAATAATTGTTGCTATGAATAAGCATTATTAAAATATATATTTTATATATAAATTCTAGCAGGAAAAAAAGTCTATATATTTTTCCGCTGATGCTAAAAATACAAGGAAAGTATCACACAAAAATTCCCCCCACCCCCGCAACAATATTTGGACTATTTTTTGTCTTTATTGCCACAAATCCTGGACCCGCAGATAAGACGGACAAACACCGAGTCAAAACCTTTTTTCCTCCACGCTTGAGGAATTCCGCTTTCCTGAGCTCCAGGGGAGGAAAGTTCCCTCTCCTCCAGGTGAGGAAAAAGTTCCCTCTCCTCCACGCCAGGGTGAAGAAAAAGTTCTTCTCCTCCTGGGTGCCAGAGGAAACCGTTTCCTCTCCTCCAGGAGAGGTAAACATTTCCTCTCCTCCAGGTGAGGTAAACATTTCCTCTCCTCCAGGTGAGGTAAACATTTCCTCTCCACCAGGGAAGGAGAACATTTCGTCAATTCGGAGGCCAAGAGAGGCCCAGAGCAGAGGGTCCACATCAAAAGCGGTTTATGTCAGATGCCGCAAATGGGAAAGGAAAGAATGGGGGTTTCCACAAGAACAAGAATAAATTTACCTTTTTTTTCTTTACTGGTGGCTTCCAAATTTTGCTGAAACTCTGTTTGAGGCCAACCAGCAGTAGATAGAGATCTCGGGACATATAGTGGATATATAAGTTTGAAGTCTATCTGATGGAAATTCTGACTTCGGCCAAGATTCAGAATCTCGTCATTTATTCTTCATTTGGATTTGAGGCTTCGTAGTGACTGACGCATCCAAAAAAGGGTGAAGAAAATCGAGAACTTTAGAGAGATTTGTGGCTCTTAAAATGAACTATTTTGGTAAAAAAGTGGAAGTGGATTCTACCTAATCTTAGAATGTATATAAGGACTAGCAGTGGATTTTAGATATTCTTAGAATACATATAAAGAATGGCAGTGGATTTGACTCATTTTTAGAATTATTATGAAGAAGGGCAGTGGACTGTACGTATTCTTAGAATATATATAAAGAGGAGTTAAGAATTATAATTATTAAGTGAGATGTGAATTGTACATCATCTCAGAATAAATCTAAAGAGAAAATGAATTTCAGTGAGTAAAAGAGCTGCAGTTCCGAAATTGTTTTTCATAACGAAGGAAGGAGAAAAAGCTCCACTGCAGCGACCTCTGACCTTTTGGGTCAAAAATGGTCCCGCCAAGATTAATGGCCTCGTTTAAAGTCTTCCTCAGCTGAGAATATTATTATTATTATTATTCTACTCCTTTCTCTTCTCTTTCTAAAGAAGTGGGTCTAGAATTGGTACTTGTAAACGACTGGTCTTCAGATCTTGGTCATTTGTCAGTGGAACATTGCAAAAGGTTATGTCGTACTGTGGTTATGCTCCTGTGCAAGACAATTTTCCATTACCGACCACCCCCCACCCCCCCCCCCCACCCCCACCCCCACGCGCCCTCTCTCTCTCTCTCTCTCTCTCTCTCTCTCTCTCTCTCTCTCTTTTCCCCTCCCAATGACGCCCGTGTAATCACAGTGACCTTATCAGGGACCAAGTTCCCCCTATAGTATATCGGTCTAAAGCGAACATTCCTTTAATGTCATCAGAGCACACTCTGGGAGTCAAGTCTAATGTAATTGAATTTCTTTTCATTATCGCACGAACCTGTACGTACGTTCACATTCAAAATGTGTATTACTGTTTGGACACATGCCTGTACATATCTACGTTCAGAATGTGTATTATTGTTTGAAGTGAGCTTCTACATTCATTCATATGTAAACGCACCGAAACACACAAATGGCGTTATGTCTTATATACCGAGGTAAAGTCTTTTGTACATTAATGTCTATAGTTTCATAAAGGTCGAGAAAACTGTGAATGTTAATTACTCGTTGATTAGTAGAGAAGCGTTAATAGATTTTTTTAAATAGCTCATGACAGCAATTGCAAAATCACGATTAAAACTGTTAAAATTGCGCCGGAGTTGCTTCGCGCAATTGAGTTTTCTGTACATCGTATAATGCTGTATGAAACTCTTAGCCGCGTCCCATGAAACTTTCAGCCACGGCTCGGTGGTGGCCTGTGTTGTTGGTACCTATAGCAATGCCAGAAGTACATTTTAAATTTAACCTTAAATAAAATAGAAAAAAACAACTGAGCCTAGAGGACTACAATCTGGTAAGTTTGATGATTGAAGGGTGGATGATCAACATACCAATTTGCAGCCCTCTAGCCTCAGTAGGCTTTAAGGTATGTGGCGGACAGACAAATAGTCATCTGAATAGTTTTCTTTTACAGAAAACTGAAAATGAAATCTTAAGGATCAACCTGATATGAGGGACACCGTCAAATCACCGTTTCTTCAACATTCATCACTTCAGACGCTTCTGGAATCCCGCCATGTCCAGGAATTATGATTCCCGCCGTCTGAGTTTACGAGATCAAGTCTCCATTCTTTCATGGAATGGATGCATATGTTTGGGGCGACACACACACACACACAAGCATTACCCAGGCTCTTCTTCCTCCAAAGGATTCCCCAACTTCTCTCGTAACTAAGGACCTCAAAGCATAATTCTGGAGAATCCCGTTTTCGGAGAGAGAGAGACGCTAACTTTCGCGCTCATGAATTCGCGCTAATGGCAATAATCGCGCGTTATGAATGCGAAGAACTGGGGAATTATGATACCTCTCTCTCTCTCTCTCTCTCTCTCTCTCTCTCTCTCTCTCTCTCTCTCTCTAAAAGTCTCATTCATAAAGTACAAAGGACATATGCAATTCTAACTTTGCAAGGGATCTCAAGTGCTGGAAGGCAGAAAAGTTTCCCACAGTGAGTTCTTTTTCGCAAATATGTGAAAAGATTTACAAGATCTTTTTCAGAACCAGATCATTGGTCCTCGTTGATGGAAACTTCAGAAAAAATGGGGCTTTAAATCATAATTGCGGAACTAGATCTTAAAACAAAAATATCAGATTTAAATCTGTTTATAGATATATTGAGTCCTTCGAACATTAAGTTTCTGGTTCTCAAGTTGAAGGATGTTCAAGTTAGTTCCAACTTCCACTTGCAACTTGAAAAAAGTTCCAACTGGCAGTTACAAGAAAATAAGTTGAAACTAGCACTTGCAACTTGGAAAAAGTTTAAATTGTGCTTGCAACTTGAAAAAAGTTCCAGATTGTAATTGCAACTCGGAGAAGCTCCAACTAGCACTTGCAACTTCGATAATAGCCGAATCTGTTCAGCGTGACCAGAGCTTGAAGGGGGAGAGGGAATGAATGAAAAGCAGCCTCTTAGTTTCCCTCACATCTTG